>NC_141030.1:11482500-11665000 GCF_052040795.2 Danio rerio | reverse complement strand
GTTAAAACCCTTTGAGTCAAAGCACTGCGTTCAAATGACTACTTCAACTTCTCACCGCACTGAAATAGTTTACATGTAGCCTATGAATGTGTGATTACACGCATAAACATTTTATGTAAGCACAAGACTGCAGTTCAGCCGGTCCAACAAGTGAAGCAAGTTCTTACATGCTTCATGTACACACACGATACAATCTTCACCGCCTTCGAGCGACAAGCTTATAAAAATAGACATTAAGTTATTTAAAAATACGCCGCGTCACATTAATTAATAACTCAAATAATCGTTGATGAGTTTATTCTGAATAACAAAATAGATGTCTCGACTTCGAAGCTCTTAAAAGCTCTTTTCTAAAGGCTTCATTAGCTTAATTAATAAATATATTCCAGGAACAAGATTACACGAGTGCTGAAACTAACATCAAACGATCCCACAACAAAGCACGCGCAAACGGTGCGCGCGCACAACTCACTGCGTAATAATAAGCACATATACATGAACATATATAAGAGCTTAAAACAAAACAAAAATATTACGCGGCTCTTCAAAGGTGTGTCTGCTGAAAGGGGGAGGCCATTTTGTACAGAGAAGCGTCTGTACATGTGTGTGTGTGTGTGTTCGCGTCAGGAGCAGGAAGTGTGTGCGTGCCTTTGTGCTTGAGCGAGTGAATTTGTGTTGGGGAGTCGAACTGTAGTAACAGCAACACCCGTTTCTTCATTTCCCTGTGCTTGCATTGTTATTTCACCTCGCCTCTGTTTTGCTCTGTGCAATGGATGGGTATGTGAGTTTACAATACGTCTTACTTGTTTGTTTTTATTCCTTACACCACGCGCTTTTTGAGTTGTGTGCTTTTATTGAGTGTTTGCATTATTGTATAGTGATAATAATAGCACGTCAGAAATGGCATGGGAGGAAAAGTGGGGGAGGGAGCAAAACGCTGGAGATGCTGTTTACTTGTTTTCTGTTTATTCAAATGCAAATATGAAGTGTCAGTCTTTCACTTTCTGATTTTGGGGTCTGCATTAAAATGATGATGAGCCCGCCGCTTGTGTGATGGTCGCTCGCTGTTGTTGATATGCAAAATATGGGCGTATATAGCATTATGATCAAAGTTACATTCAAGGAAGTGGGTTTGTTTGGGATTCATATTTTTGTGTGCGTGTTGTTTTTGTTATACAATCATCCCTGCTTTGCTTTTAGACTTTGCTGTTGTGTATCCGAACCATGAGCTGTAGGTGAATGTATCCAAGAAGTGCTGAGAATTAAGGAAATAAGAGCTCCTCATGTGCTGCTGCCATTTTAAAACCACGAAGGGGCGTTTCTGGAGCGATTCTGTCTAGAAAACGGTGTTTCCTGACGCTAAACGCGACTGCTTTCGCCCACCATCGCCCTGAACTGGGTTTTATGTGTGAATTGTGAAATAATAACGCGGCGGTTGTGTTATATATTGCGAAATTAGGTTTAGAGACTTTTTGCAGAGCCATAAACAGCACGCGTCCATTGTACGCAGTCGCGCGTTTACAGTATGGCGAGCACGAGCGTTTTATTTAGCGCATATTTTCTCTATCATGTGTGATTAAATGTCATTGTTTACACTCGTAAGCGTGGCCAAAGATGAAGGCTGAGGACTGTGTGGTGCACTGGTTATATTTCACCCACTTATTGTTGTTGCTTTCATTTGACTCATTTCCTCGAATCGATTCCTTTGAGCAGTACTTTTCAAAACAATCAAATCAGAGATTCAATACGTCGCGCGCGCGCGCTCCCTGACATATTTGATGGTTTTATGCGCGCAATTAAAGCATGCAGAAATAAAGGGTGTTGGTTATCTTTGTAGCATGGGTCTTGTGTCAGATTTATTTATTGCATTTTTAATATATTTTAAATATAAATCGTATGCATTTTTATTAAATTATCATAAAACACCCCATTTCATAATTATTAACGCATTAACTGCATGTTGTACCAAATGGTTGACCATATATTGGCTGTTTTAAATAATGACTGTTAAAGTCATTTAAAGAATGACTGTTTTAATAAATGGTTTACACACAGCATTGTTGATTTACAAAAAAATCAATCAATCCTGTTGCACTACTATGCTTGATTTTGGTTAAATTGTGAAAACATGTTAAATGATAATCTGAAAGATTTTGTCATACTTCAATAAATGAAGATAATTTAGTTTTCAAAAATATATATTTTTTATTTTAAAATTGGTTTAACACTTCATATTTTCAGATTTTTCATTGTATGCCGGTGTTTTGACCATACACCAACATTTCAACCATTTGATGAAATCAACCAATTTCAACCAAAGATTGATATTTTAGAAATTATAGGGTGTGTTGGAAGAAAGGTACATCGAGTGTGTAAATTAGCCACATTAGGAGTTGAGAAATACAATCCCAAATTTAGTTGCTTGGTGGGGCAATTAAAGGGTTAATAATAGCTTTTATTATTGTAGACGTTTAGTTACCATATTTAAACCATGATTTAATTAGTCAGCATATTTGAATATTTCATATTTGTATAATAAATTTTTTACTACAAATATCATGGGTTAACTATGCCTAATATTGTAGCAAAATCATATTTAATTGGACCATCATTCTGTTTTTTTATAGTAAAACCATGGTTAACTTTAGTTAAAGCAACTTAATGTTTTCTATTTATTCATTACATTATTTTTAGTAAATATTGATTCATAGTAGGGCTGCAATATGTATTGTTTCAACATCTATATCACAATGTGCCCATTTGCAGTAGTCACATTGCAAGATATGCAATGTTGAGTTAGAATTATTTTTAACCAGGAGCTACACAATTGTATTTTATTATGGTTTTTATATGGAATTTGTTTGATTTATGCCAAACATTCTTGTCTTCATTGTCTTGTTTTTTGTCTAAGTGTCTACTTTTCAAAGCGAAAACAAGATTATTTCACTTACCCCACTGGCTGATAGGCATGAGACGATAACCGTTTTCAAGGTATATCGTGGTTTGGAAAAAAGGGTTTTCTGCGTTTCTATGGTGTATGTAAGATTTGTTAAAAAATTTTTATGACAACAGTATCTCCAGCAGAAAAGATCTCCAGAGATGCCGTTTTAAGTTGTGAAGAAGTCTGTGTTTTTGAATCTAATGAAGAAAGCAAGAAGTTAACGATCTATTTGAATTAGTAAGGTTGACATGTTGATTGTTCTAAAATATTCTAAATGTTTCTCAAAATAGTTTTTTTTTCTGCATTCAAAGCAGAAGTTTTTTCCCCATATATTTAAAAAGAATATGTTATAAAGCATTAATTACAATACCATAAAACAGTGATATTTTTATCCAAGGTTACCATACTGTCAGAATCTTTGAATCTTATTCCTACTGGCAGATAATTTAGCTTGTTTAAAAAAAAAAATCTCTTAGTTTTGACTTGTTTATTCTGATAGTGAAAACTAAACAAGTTTTACTTCATCTAAGAGCTTTTTGATATTTGGACTAGAAGCAGGACAACGCAAGCTAAGAAAAGCAGTATTTTTAGCAAATAGAGCTTTTCAAAGCATCTTGTGATACTGTAATCATTATCACAATATTTATTGCAGAAAAATGAAATATCTCTATCAAATATTTTCAATACAGTGCAGTCCTAATTTATAGTATTATAAGTTACCATGTTTTTTTGTTTCTTTTTTGTAAACAAACCATGGATAGTTTTCAAAAGCACTATCCATGGTTTGTAAGACTGGGCGATTTGGCCTAAAATCTAAATCTCATTTAACTGAACATTTTAACTCGATTACGATTAATGAACAATTATTTTATTTATTTATTTAAAATAATTATTTTTCCCTCGTAGTCCACAAGTTTTATATGTCGTATGAAGGCATCTCTGGTACAGCTTCCAATGATTGTCATTGTAGTGTAAAGGCTCAAGAATATGTCCATAGTCCTACTTGATTCGAGATCAGATGTGGCTGCAAATGGGCCGCAGAATTAGAAATCAGCCTTTAACAGAGCGAGGTCAAGTCAAGTGACACAAAGGGAAAGCAATTGAAAAAAATCATCCTGGAAAAGTTAGATCGATAATAGGTTCTGAATGTCGATTCCGATTAATTGCCTAGCCCTAATTTAGTAGTATTACTGTATGTCTTTTCATCCCATTTGTTAAACCCTCATCTCATTAGTTCCTGACTCATAAATAAATCATGTCCTAACGTCTTGATATGCTAGCTGTTGGATGTACATCCAATGTATACTTATTACTACAGTGCATTATGATATTAAATAAGTGCACTCAATAATGCTCAGTCCACTTTAGTTTCAGACAGCACTAAAAATAGTTTTCCACTCAAATAGTGCACTATAAAAGTGTTAACACAGACTGATTTTTTTTAATACAGTCATGGTTTTCAGTTCATATAGCCACTGACGTCTGTATCAGTTCATCCCAATTCCTGCAAAAAACAGCACTGAACCAGTTAAACCGATTCTTCAAAAAGATCAAACTCAAAATTAACCATTTGATCAGGAATCACTTGTTAGATAGGATTCAATCAAAAGGGTTATTCCAGCTTGAATTGCGCAACAAATGTTTTTGTAAATGCTGAACTGCTTAATTTTCTCATCCACAAAAATCATCAACAAGCTAACAAACAGCAGCAGTTTCACATTATAGCACATTACACCTCTTCACCTTTGTGATGTGCTCATCTTTCACAGATTGGTTGCGATTCAGTTGATTCTGTCGTACAGTATAGCTAGTAATGCACATAAAGCACGGTTGCAGCTCTACAGAAGTGAAAGCATTAGATAATTGTGCATTATCACACTCCCGGGGGATTTCCACCATCAAACAACTCCCACATCTCCCCAGTGTGGGGATTACAATCTGCTTCTAAAAGACTCAACACCCATTTCTCACTTCGCCTCGGCGTCTCTCAATGGCTTTTAATAAATGTGGTCACCTGGATGGGGGCGGCACTGAGGGCTTCAGTTTGAGTTCTTTTCTAGCAGATCTGGTAATGGTGATATCAGCCAACTGTGATGCAATGGAATGGGGCTTGGTGTTGTTTTTGTTAAAAATGACTAAATATAGCCTACAGATAATGTTGTTTATTAATTCGACATGCAGGTTTATATAGTACGACTAGCTAGTCATGAATTTTTCCACATTTTAAAGCAGAAGTAGGACAGGGGAAAGGAAGGTAGTTGCTAAAATTCTATTTTCAACACTGATTGCAGCACAAAGCTTAAAGGGATAGTTCACTCAAAAGTTCTGTCATCATTTATTCATTTCCCACTCGTTCCAGACCTGCTTGAGTTTCTTTTTTCTCTTGAACACAAATGAGGATATGCTGAAAAATGTGGGAGAAAAAAGCCATCGACTTTCATAATATATTTTGTTCCTACTGTGGATGTCAATTTTATTCTCCAAAATATCTTTTTTTTGTGTTCCACAGACGAAATAATTTTATAAATGTTTAGAAGAATGTGTCAATGGAGAGGAAATGTTCTTTTTTGGGTGAACTATTCCTATTGAGGCTGTTTAAGTACACTAAACAATTATTCAAATCTTACAAGACTTACCGAATGTAGATTTAAATGAATAGATTTCACCGTTTATAATAAATAGATTAAAATGAACAGATTTCACTTTTTAGCTTATATATTGTGTGTTATGTCGAGATGTATAGAGTCAGATTAGTGTCAAAAAATAATACATTTACAAAATAAAATTCATACATGACCAGCATAATTCATATTCACAAAATACAATTTCTAAATTCGAAACACTATTCATAAATGCAACAAAATTTGTGAAATTACAAGTAAAAATCATAAATATTTTCGCCAAATGAATTGGATTTCCATATTTATGAATTGTGTTTTGAACTTACAAACTGGATTTGTGTATTTTTTTTGAATAGTGTTTTGAATTTATTAATTGGATTTGTGCACTTTTTTGAATTATGTTTTAAATTTATGAGCTGGATATTTGTATTTATGAATCATGTTTTGAACTTACGAATTGGAATTTCTATATTCATGAACCCTGTTTTAAATTTACGAACTGGATTTGTGTATTTTTCAATCACGTTTTGAGTTTTCAAATTGGATTTGTGTAGTTTTGAATCGTGTTTTGAACTTACAAACTGGATTTTGTAAATTTGACTTGTGTTGTGGATTTTTGTTTACACTGTCAGGTCCCAATCTCAGCTGCCCAATTACGATTTGTTGCCTATATCTGATTTTTTTTTTTGCCTCTCTGTTTACACGTATTTATTTATTAACACTTTAACACTTGCCATACAATTTACGACGTCGAAACATTGGCTCTGCGAAATATGCGAAGTTCACCCACCTTTAAAATGATTTTGAGGCGAAGGTGGAGGAGGAGAGAAAGGGCCATCATTGCAGCTTGCACCTATGGTTTATATGGTGTCCTACACCTTTCAGAGGAATTTGTGTGTACGAGAGAGATCTTAGGTCTGGTGGGAGCAAATTGTGGCGATTGACCACTTTCCTCCTCCATGTTTCCTCTGTTGTTGTTTACCATGTCGGTGTCTCCACACGCTCTTCCTTCTAATTTAGCCGCAGAGAAGCACCACATTGTCGCTAGTTTAATGACGTACAAAACGGAATGCCTCAATAAATCTGATCTGCCTGTTTACATAATAGTTGCATTGTCACGTATCAGATTTGTATCCTTTTGTTGATTGTGATCTCTGAATATCCGAATGCATGCATTTTTTTGTGTATGTGTTTACGCAGTCATAGAGAAGATCTGATCTGTGTCCCATATCAGATTTGATTTTCAACCAAAGTGCTGAATGTAAAGACGTGAAATCTCCCAGAATGTCTCGAGACGTAAGAATAAACAAATAAACATTTGTGCTATTGCCACAAATCGACAAGCTGATCGTCCGTTTCTGCTGTCCTAATCCATTTCAGTTTGAGCGGCACCATGAGTGTGTTTGTTACTGTATGTTTCAGTCTTCTGTCGGCTTGCATTCTGATTAGATAATGTTTCGTTTCTTGTGGTAATCTGCAGTGTGTTTGTCTTCTGAGCTCCCTCCGCACATTGGGATTTGTGTCTCCATCTTCCAGCTGATTAAGCCACTCTTAACCCACCTCACGCCACAGGAAAATCAGAGAAGATGACCTTTGTATCATCAACATAATCGGGACATTACCTAGGATTGTCAAAAATTGGTTCAAAATCAGGCCTATTATCTTGTGATGTGTGCCCAGCCTGAGGTTAAGAGCTGAGCAGAGTTTTAGTAGTGGCCTTTATTTGTGTGGTGACCTATTTAACTGTTCGTTTACATGAAAACAATAAACTAAAAGTGGAAAAAAACATGTTTATGAACAGTTTTACGTACAATGTGTGTTATCCGATCTAAAATGCTGTGTTATATAAATGTTTTGGTTGATATTTTTGACAATAATCAAAATTGACAATTATCAAAAATTTTTAATTAGTTTGAAGTGTTTTTTTTATTTTTTATTATTTTTATTGGCTTAGACAAAATACCAACTTCTGTACTAATTGGTACTGTAGTTTTCAAAAAACCTTAATTTACTGCCATTTTGTTTACATGCTCAAAAGATATGACTGTGATTGCTTATAATGATCATTGCTTCACTGTCTTCACTGAAAGTCGCTGGGTTCTATTTGGAAGTGCTTACATCCTAATACCTTCGGATTGTCCCTCTGAAGTCCTCCTGAATTTAAAACAATGTGTGACACCAGACAATTTTCTTGATCATAGGAATCATCAGTTGTATCCTTAATGGCCCAGTTTTGAACACTCCAGTTTAAAATGACATTTCAATATGGCGGCCAAGATTATTTTTACTTTGAAATGACCTTTAGAAGGCGATATATCCCATTTGGAATGCACCAAATATCTGTGTAAGCCCTAGCAATGATCATTGTAGCCAATCACAGTCAATCACAGTCATATCTGTTAAGCACATGAACACAATGACCAATCAGAAGTGTTGAAGTGTCCACTCATTAGCGCCTCTGAATGCAAGCAACAGTGGTAGTATGTAGTCATATGTAGTGGTAGTGTCATGTTTTAAAAAGAAATTCAGTAGTTATTTGTATCAAAGTCTGTACATTTGTCAACCCTAGTGGCAATCAGAATTAAACAATGATCTACAGTTTCCATTCACTAATCTTAATTGATATTCTAACATTGACATAAGAGCAGTTTTTAAGCAAACTTCATAAGGAAAATATGAGATTTAATTACATTTTTAGTAGTTGAATGCAGGTTTTGAAGTACAGCAATATAGTTGAACTGTAAAACCACCCAAAAAGTTAAGGCAATTCAAACCGTTTGAGGAAACTGATTGCTACAAGTTAATAAGAATTCACTTTCAGTCAATTTTGAGTTAGCACCACTCATTTCATTTGATAAAGTTGACTGTTGGGTTTTACAGTGTAGCATTTCTTTATGAACTTTAAGCCTCTAATCCAAATTTAATTACCATTAAAATAAATAAATTTAAATTGTTACAACTGCAACAAGGAGCAAGGAGCAGAACAAAAGACCCACATCAAAGGGGAAAAACATAACAATCAATATTCTGAAAATGAAGTATAGAGAGCGTCAGTTATTTTTTTTACTTTGTTTTCTGAAGTATTTGAATCTTTGAGCCACTTTCTTTACCTCAGAAAGAAAACATCTAAAAGAGGTTCTGCACTTTTTCCACTTACAACAATGATTATGATATTTACCCATTAGTAAAATAAAGTTAACAACATCAGAGAAATAATTGACCTTGTTAAAGTATCGTCCGTGGTGTACTTGAGAACTGTTGTGGGCTATAAACTGGCTTGACCAGTCATCCACAGACCCTGTGTCCTTACTTCAAAAAGGCCCTTATTGTACTCAAAACAAATCAATATTTGTGGGTTTTGGGCACAAAAACCTAATTTGCTATGTACTATAATTATATTAACAGTTTATAGTAAACTTGAAACTCACAAAACGTGAAGATGATTTTTTTACCCAAAGTCAAGAAAAATGTGAAATTATATTTTGTAGTTGGAAAATATAGCTTACACTCTGAAAAACCCAACAGTCAACATTATCAAATGAAGTGAGAGTAGTGAACTCAAATTTTACTGAAGTTAATTCTATTAATGTGAAATGATTTTGGAATCAGTGTTGAAGGTAACGAGTTATTTAAAAACTGCATAACTTTAACTTAAATGGAGTAAGTTCACATTACTCATATAGATTAGTTTTCGAACTTAATTGGTTGTTGCAATTGGTTTCCTCAAACGGGTTGAGTTACCTTAACTTTTTACAGTGTATTTCAAGGCATATGTGTTTTCTTGGGGGGGATGTTGGGTAAAATTTGCTTTTGATGACCAGAAGTTTATTTTAGTTATCAAAATATGAGGAACATGTTAAACTGGGAAGATGAAAACACTCAACTGTTATGGTGTCTAAATGATTATTCAAAGAAAGAAACGTCAGCTTACCATGGAATATGGATTTATTTAATATGCAAAAATAAAAAAAAAAACTTTCAGGAAATCAAATATACCTTATGCACAATATAATCAGTTCATATTTCACTGGCTCTCCCTTGCATTTGATTTTAACAGCCTCTCTCCTGCACATTTCTCATGAAGCAAGTTTGCTTATGCCATCACAAATGAAACAATTGAAATGTGCCTGCAAACCAATTGTTATTCCATTTTAATTATGCAATAATATGTTTGGGAATTCTACATCAACACACCATATTGTCTGAATAAATGACAAACATATACATTTTACTAAGTTAGACATCACTTATGGCCTCTAATGTATTGATACTTAATTATTAAAATAAAGTTTACCCTATTTTAAAGGAAAAAAATCATAACCTTTTATGCTTTTAGGCATTTTTAATACATTATTGCCGTGTAAACGTACCCTCATTTACTTACAAAATGTGTACTTTATTTTATTTCATCCAAACAATGCACTATTTTTGTTTTTTTTACTCTTGCACATACAGGATTCTTGCCTTCTGTCCCGCATGAATTAGAAATGATTGCCGCTACGGTTCATTATAATGCATTGTAACCTAATCACAATAGCTCTGAAGTGGAAAGCGTGTGACGGGCACTTTGTGGGTGATTCATCTGAGACATTTCACTTTTTCGTCTAACGCTGTCTTCAGGAGGAAACGTTTCATCCTGCCAGTATACTCCTGAAAAGTCTGTGCTGCGATAATTAGGCAAAGTGTGGGGTGCAGGAATAACTAGCGAGCTGCGACTTCCCTCAAAGCTCTGTGTGGATGTTGGGGAAGTTCCCTTGCTAGATTGAGGTGCGTTACATCATGAGCTTTATGCCCATGCTTCCTGTAGAGTATGAACAAAACAGCCTTCATACTTACTGCTGCATGAGGGGTTTCAGATTCAGCCGTGCATCTGCTAAATGAATGTTTACATGACAATGGTGTACTAAAAATGGCAATGTTTTTTCTTTATGTTTATGAAAGCGTTTTCTTACACATGACAGTGTTGTCAAAACAATGCCTATTTAGATGGATCTGCAAAATATGAATCAAAATGTTGTGTTATGCGCGTCAGGCCAGTAGGTGGTGATGACACTTAGAGAACAATGTAAAGAAACACTATGCGCCTGCACCAATTTGGTCCTGTAGTCAAGTATTGTTTTTTTGTGGCTGAAAAGTGCTCGCACATCCCTATTAACTGAACATGTAATTGCGTGTAACGTCACCATTTTAAAAAAAATCAAATTTTTTGTACATTCACATTAGCAGCGACTTTGTGGTCTTTGCTCTGAGTTGCCACCTGCTGCAAACGCAGGTCTGTGTAGATCTATACAGCATGAATACAACCAGCCTCTGAGTGAGCTGAGAGAAGATCACGTGAGTTCTACTTGTGCTCCCATTGGCTGTCGCTCAAGAAAGTCGCTCTTCATTTGAATAAAGTTGATTGATTCTCAGCTTTGTCGCGTAGCTCGACATGTCCACCTGGTCGCTATCTGTCACTATCACTTGCATGGATGGAGGCCGCCGGAAGTCACTCACTCTCCATTAAAATGAACGGCAGCTTGTGGCCATTACTGAGCACCCTGAAGAAACCCACGCAACCTCACCTTGCTGTGAGGTGATCGTGCTACCCACTGCACCACTGTGACTCCGACATTCATAACTATAGGCAATAATTCTGGCATAACAGACCTACCTGAAAGCTCTCCTTCAGATTCACCTTGTAAACATCAGATTTCACAGCTAAACATGCGAGTACATTCTCTTTCAGGCATAATCCTCAACAACTGGTCAATTGCTTTCAGGAACACATTGAAACATTCTGCACCCCCCTTTTAATACACCATCTGCTTAACAGTAAAAAAAAAAAACGTGTCCACCAAAGTGCTTTTAGCCAGTTTCAAAATGCTAGGTGTTCTTCTAAAAATGTCCAGCTGATGGCGAGTTCCACTTGAGATGCTTTGGTCGCTATCATTTGGAATCCACGGCAGTAATTTAATACGAGTATCTAATTTTTTAATTGATAATATTTTGGACAGATTAAATTAATGTGTAAAATATTACGCCAGCCAGTACATAAAAATTCAGTATTGCGTTTGAAAAAAACAATAATTAGAAAATTTACATCAGAACAGCTTTGCAAGCAATTTAAATAAAAACTTGTTAATGTGTAGGGCCAGACAGAATCTGCGGACATTTTGTGCTATTTCTGCTGAGAATTTTGTTTAAAAAAATCTTCTGATTTATGCTGAGTGATTTTGGGAGTATCGTAGCTAAATACTTTTTTAATTAAATAAAAAAACTATACCTTTTAAACTTTTATTTGATGTTTACAATGCAAGTCCAATTAGATCTACTTATATGGTAAACAAAGCAAGTCTCTCATATAATATAGCTACTCAAAGACAGAAAATTTTACTTTACAAACTGCACTGTAAATAAATCAAATGAACATTTTAATATTATTATTATTATATCACAATAATATTGCTGAAATAAATTTGAAAACTGAGTAAATATAAATTTTCACACATCGACACAAGTAAATAAATAGACTAAATGATGGGCAAAAATTCTGCGGATTTCTGCGCGGACAGATTCCGTGTGGGCCTAATGATGACCTAATGATTATTCATTATGATTTAACTTGGCGTGCATACTTAGTTGTCTGGTTGTCTATAAATGCCAAAATTTATCATGGTTAGACATTCGCCAGATATCCACTTGTTAAGTCATGACGTATTGGTTCCGTATGAAACACATATAAATTATGGCTACTTTTTATTCATATCACACTTGAAAGTAAATTTTATGTGAAATCATCATGTACACATCTGTCTCACAAATACCATAATTCTAATAGTTTATAAAAAATGAATAACTTTCTGGCCATCAGATATGGATTTGCGATCATGATTTTTGAAAGTATTACAGCGCTTTGTAAATGTTTATTATTACCGTTTGATGTGTCTTCTCATACTGTTTGATAGAGCACTTGGACCTGGAAGCCGCTTTTTGTGACGTCACACATAACAAGCGGATAGGTTAGTTTTAGTATTTTTATGTTATTGATCTATGATTTTTTGCAACGTTTTTGCTCAATGATATACTGTTAGCAAAAATCATGAAAATACACACACTGCTAGAGCAGCGTTTATAATATGTTTATGTTTTGCACACTTGTTTTCTCTCAATAACAAAATTAATACACTGCAGTTAAGAAAGTGTGACTTTTTATTGGACTATTATATATTTATAAATATGTTGCGTTAATGGAAGCAGCTTTACAGTATTAAACATAAAAATACCTGTTATATAAAATATCTGTTAATTAACACTTTCCTCTACTTTAGGATATACACTCATCTACGCTTTTGATTTTTTTTTTTTTTTAATACCCAAGTAACGATTTTGGACTTCCACCAAGTTTGGCATACATCTTTAGACCTTTAGTAGCTGTACCAGTAGTAAATGCAGCAAACTCTCAAATTCAATTGATTAAACAAGAGGTTAAGTTAAAGGCGTCTAGTGTTTGGACTCGGTTGCTATGTGGTTGCCAAGATGTTCTGTGCGGTTGCTAGGTAGTTTCTGACTTACCCCAAGTCAGAAGAGCACTCCATTACCTTCAAAGCCTTGTCAGTACATTCAGTAGAAGTCAGAATTATTAGCCCCCCTTTGAATTTTTATTATTTTTTTTTTTTCAAATGATGTTTAACAGAGCAAGGAAATTTTCACAGTATGTCTGATCATATTTTTTTTTTTGGGTAAAGTCTGATTTGGTTTATTTAGGCTCAAATAAATGTATTTTATTTTTTAAAAAACATTTTAAGGTCAGAATTATTAGCCCCTTTAAGCAGAACAACCCATCGTTATACAATAACGTGCCTAATTGCCCTAACCTGCCTAGTTAACCTAATTAACCTAGTTAAGCCTTTAAATGTCACTTCAAGCTGTATAGACAGGTCTTAAAAAATATCTAGTCAAATATTATTTATTGTCATCATAGCAAAGCTAAAATAAATCAGTTATTAGAAATTAGTTATTAAAACTATTATGTTTAGAAATGTGTCTCTGTTAAACAGAAATTGGGGGAAAAAATAAACAGGGGGCCTAATAATTCTGACTTCAACTGTATATATCTTATGCCTCATCCAATGGAGATTAAATTTTTTTTGCTGCCTGTTTTAAGGTCCTGCTGGCAAAAATCATCCACACCTCTCGCAGCATGATTTGAGGCACCATTTGTCACCATGGGATGAGTTAAATAGGGAAGTTTCACACAATGAAAAATGAGACCAAGGTCTTCAAAAACAGCATCTCCAGCTGTGAATCACAGGCTGCAGCGCATGAAGCATGACAGGAAATGAGTGCTTATCAGGGATCAGCTTCTCTTTGTCCATGTAATCAAACTCTTTTGGACATGGAAGCCACAAACTGATCCTAGATCAGTAGCTTTATTGCAAGCCGATTTATTAAATGTATAGATCTGCCATTATATAAAGGTCAGAATAGAAGGTTGGAGAGGTGGGGAGTAGCGCTAGATCTGAGACGAGAATAGAGAGCTTTTTTTTTTTTCTTCACAAGAGTCTTTTTTTATTAAGGCCTAGAGCACAACAGAGAAAAACATTGTCATGTGATGACTGGCCTCACAGGGCTCCAAGACCTTATGAAGATCTATCTGAAAACAGCTGCTCTATTTTTATTGTCGACATGTGAAAATTATGAGACGATTGCACATTTATTTTGAGTGTGATGTAAACGCGCTTCCTTAAGCCGACCTGAATTGTCTTTTAAGTAGTACTTGCTAAACACGCTGAAGCAGTGCATGTGTACTTCACTGCCTATATTAAGTGGTGATCGATGTTCACACAACCCTGGTTAGTAGAGTGGTAAAAACAAACCTCTAACCACAATTACACCCACAACAACCTAACATTGTGACATGTTTGAAATCATTTAGTGTAGTCTTTTAGGTTAGTGACATAATACACCATTTAAGACAGATCTATGAATTAATAAAAAATCTAACAAAACTAAAAATCCTAACTCGAATATAACATTTTAAGTATTTTAAGCTAAAACTGTCAAACTCGGGTCAGACCCTCAAAATGACCGACTTCGTTTCAAACTTACGATCATAACTATAAAAAGTCTACAGGTTGTGAAAATTTCCAACAGTACATTTAGTAGAAGTCAGAATTATTAGCCCCCCTTTGATTTTTTATTTATTTATTTTTTTATATATATATTTTCAAATGATGTTTAAGAGAGCAAGGAAATTTTCACAGTATGTCTGATCATATTTTTTTCTGAATAAAGTCTGATTTGGTTTATTTAGGCTCAAATAAATTTATTTTATTTTTTAAAAAACATTTTAAGGTCAGAATTATTAGCCCCTTTAAGCTATATGTATTTTCGATATAGTCTAGAGAACAAACCATCGTTATACAATAACTTGCCTAATTGCCCTAACCTGCCTAGTTAACCTAATTAACCTAGTTAATTAACTAATTAACCTAGTTAATTCCATGTCGTGTTGTGAAAATTTCCAACAAGCGTTAATTTTTAAGCTACATCCATTCAGGATAAGAGTCCTCCACACCTTTTTAGAGTTATTATTTTCTTTTTTAGAGTTTTGTTTATCTAGTTATTTCACTAGAAATGTCTAGTAGCTAGCAGAGCAAATGCTAGCAACATATAAAGCAATGTTAATGTTAGCAATATTCTAAATATTTTAGTGACATTTTAATTCATGTTAGTAATGTGCTAAAGTATGCTATTCATGTCACTGAATAAATGTTACTATGGCAGAGTTCCATTCATACTGCTCACATTAATACTCTAAAACATACTTTTCTAATGGCAGAGTTGTACGTTTAAATTTAAATGCAGTACCTTCTGAGTAGTAGGCGGTTTCAGACACAGCATGTGGTTTTAGTACTAATAATACTAATAATAATAGTATTATAAACAATTATTGTGGTTAAACTCAGTTCATCATCGTTTTGCTACTCTAAATATATGGTATTTTTAGTAAAACTGTGGTTATACCTTAGGCAATTACTATGTTAAAACATAGTCACCACACCTTTACTATAATAAAACCATGACTTATTATCATAAGAGGTAAAACATGCTGGAATTATGTTAATCCATGAAGTAGTTAACCTAATTCGGGCATTAGCAAACATGCTAGCAAGGCGCAGTTTGACTTTCTCTGAGCAACTTCAGGCTTTTCAAAAGTTATTTTAAACTTCCAGTCTTGGTGTTGTCGAGCCAAGCTTTTCATCAAACATTTTACTCATATAGTACATATTTAAAAACCACAAATTATATCTTATTAGAGATGCCTAAAATAAGTCTATGCTAATAATCATATAATTTGACCTTTTCACGCTAAGGAAAGCCTAGTGAAATGTCATGTGGTTACAAAAACACCCCAAAAACTTGATATTTATCAAATAATGATTCATCCTGCTTCTGCAAAATATTTTTAACGACAGAACTGTTTTATTATTATTATTATTATTATTATTATTATTATTATTAGTGTCAGTAATTTTTAAAAAATGTCTAAATAGTTAATTTTTTTTGTTTGACTTAAAGTTAAAACTATATCAAGTTTAGCCATATGGTTTTAGTTATTTAACTACTGGGTACTTTGGTCACTTTATGTAGCATTGGACTGCTAGTTATCTCATACAACCATACAACCACCCAGAGCAAATGCGTGACTGCTGTCTGTCTGTTCTAGCCAATTGACTGAGCACACTTTCGTTTAGCCCAATCAGAATTGCACAACCGAACTATGCGGAACGCCCTCAGTTAAAATTGAACAGGAAAGCACGGACAATTGAGATAATGGCGTCTGCAGCTTTACAAGCATTAATAGACAAATTATATCAAAGTAAAAGAGGACATCTGTAATATGGGAACATTTTGGTTTCAAAGTCACATCAAATTGCAAATTATTTCGCAATCGCAATTAGATATTTACCCCAAATTGCACAGCACAATTTTATAATGTCACACCAAACATTATAAATAACATTATAGATGGGTTTTTTTTTGGCATTAAAGGTTCATCACATTTGGCAATGTCTTTGTACAATTGCTTATCTTGCATTGATATGGTATAAACTGAAGGCTGGTTGTCTCAAAGTAATAGTTTACGTTTCATAAATTCTCTAAGAACCCTTTCTATTATTAATACCTGCCTTTAGGACTCCATAGTAAACATTTGTTTTCACAGAAATATAATTTAACAACCTGTTCACATTCAAATCCTCTGCCTTGTTTCCTCAGCTGTGCAAAATCTCTCGATTTCAGTGGGAAGGCGATATGTTTCGCCCACTCGTATGTCTGCCATATGGACATATCCTCATTTCCACACACACTACACCACTTCTTTCCTTTTAAATGGCTCCATTTGATCTGAGCTTGTATGAAGTTTACTAGCTGTTATCATCAATCCTTTCCAGCAGTCCTTTCTGATGTTTAGCTAATTGTCGGCACTTGATCGCATCCTTTTGAGCTCGTCCATGTTTGTGTTACTGAAAGTCGCTCAAATGTCTTTTATGTTTAGCTGAGGGAACTGTTTAATAAGACCCTCTGTAATCTTGGCAGAGAGTCTTGGAATGGTTTTCATAGTCTGATTTGTTTTTGCCTGTAAGAGTTTCATACTTGACACAAATGCAAAAGTCGAGAAGATGCACAGCACCATGTTTTTAGTGTTTCATAATAGTGCACTTAGTAGTGTTTGCTTAGTGCTTGCTTTATATTACTGTTGGTTTTGGGTTTGTGTCAGAAAGTTGGCAAACACCACTCATGTTTCCTTAAGAAAAAGTATACATTTAGGTCATAGCGGCCTGTTTACATCTGATATTACGATGTTTTCGTCAATCTGATCTAGTTTTATTGTAAAAATGTGCACTAAAAATGAGTTGATCATAGTTTTTTAGAGTGTATGTGAGTTTCAAATTATTAGATTATAAGATCAACTCTATGCATACACCCGGCTGTAGACCCTCCCTCCTCAGAAGAGTGGTCAAAAATGAAAAAATGAGAGAGTAAATGCTCATGTGGTTAAATGCGTTCAAACAGCAACAAAAGACCAGCTACTCTTCATCTTCTGATCAAATACATAAACCTATGGGACAGTTTATCAGTGCATCAATATAATGTATCAGAAACGATAGCTGCTACTGTATTTTTCAGCATGGCTAGGTTTGGTTTAGTTTAGTTCAGCTTGGGTTTACATTTCTACTGCAGTTTAGTACCAATAAAAGTTGGTGGATAAACAATTGTGCAGCACAAACCAACCCACAGCGATGGAATGGTGTTTCTGAGCAGGGGCGATTGCTGATATTTATTGACAATGTTCCATAGTTACTTTTGATAAATTTTGGTGTTTTGTGTCACAAATCCAATGACGTAGGTAGTGACGATTTTTTGTAAAGGTTCGATCAGTTGTTTTCACACTGACTGGACAGCCTGATCTCATGAGGAAACATAACTATTAAATGCACCATATTTTAAGAGGCATGACTCCAAACCCCACCCTTAAACCTGACCATCATTGGGGGATGAGCCATTCATACTGAATTGTACGAATGAGATTGTACAATTTCATACAAATTAGCCACTAAATCTAAAAGTGACAGTGCCGTGAGATAGCATTGGTCTGGAGGAGCATTCAGTTGCTGCCTTGTTCACACTGCAAGATGGATCAGCAACAGGAGGATTTACACTGCATAACTACTAGGGTTGTACAATATTGGAAAAATCTGAGATTACAATATTTTGTTTCGCTGTGATATGAACGTAATTTCACCAGATGATTTGAAGAGCTCCATTTGGAAAGAACTCATTCATTTAGATTGACTGGGATGATCAAGTCTTTTTCAATGCAGTGCATCATAAAATCAAATTGCAGGGATATAAGTATGTGTAATACCATGTAAAATAAAGTTAAATAGCTGTTCTTTATGGTGCTCTGAAGATTATCAGTATTTAAACGAAACAATCAAATGAAAATTAACATGGTCATCATTGTATAAATAACATAATTAACTTTTAATCTTTCATAAATGATCTAATCCTGCAATGTGACTCCACACACACACTGCGATCCACACACATTGCGATATCGATGCTTAAACAATATATACTGTTTAGCCCTAATGACTAATCTACACTAGAAACAATCGCCAACAACTCTGTTTGGCTCAAAAATGCACGTGAGAAGTGATGAGAAAACAATTTAACATCACATGTGAGGTCATAGTTGACAGATAAAGACCAAAATAAATGTAGCAATTTGCTGCTGTGGCAAATGTTTCTGTTTATCTTATTGCAAAGTTTATTTATTCTGATATTGTAGTCTATAACAGTGGTCCTCAAACACGAAGCCACGGACCAGTACCGGTCAGTGGATCAATTGGTACTGGGCCACATAAAAATCATAAATTATTTATTTTATATATTTATTATATGGTGATAAAAAGGTTGGGGACCAGTGACCTCTGGTCTATATCTCCTCCCGAACTCTACCCACTACCCTGTATCTTGCCCTCTCAGTGGCTGGAAGTAATCGCCAATGTGTTTTTCAGTCATAACTAATTTTACATACAGTAGCATGACAGGTCCAGATATTTATCATGCCAAATATTTCATGGGTGTTGACGACACATCATCAGTCACACTTTTGATCATTCACATTGCGCAATTGTCGCTCGTGTGAACTTGCACAGATTTGCCTTTGATTTGGGGCATTTGTATGCGATTTCACTAAACTTTTGGAAAGTTAAAAAATTTGGGGCCTAAATCGTGCAGTGTGAACTTACTAGAGACAAGATGTGGGCCGATGACATCATCTTTCACAAAATATGCATATTGGGCATTGGGCATTGAAAACACTAGATTGCTGATTTTTATATTTATCAACTCTGTAGTTTCACTCTCCAAAAAAGCCAGTTTCGTTTGGACGAAATGGCTATACAATACAAAATGTTTGTGTATACAGCATTGTAGATAGAGTCTATAAATGTGAACACCACCAATAGCTGTAAACCTCTTAACGCATTTGCATCATTCAAGAGTGACTCCTTGACCTATTGTTCAGATGATTTACAGACGATTGCCACTAACTTTATCTGAGTTTGCTCGTTATAAAAGTTGTTTTTGCTCATAGATGATTCCACTCACACATTTATAATGATTGATAGAAAAAAAATAACATGGAGACAAGCAACAATGGCTTTTGTCAGAGAGTTCCTTACTTTGTTTCCATGGACAATGACATCATGCAAAACCAGCTCCTGTGCTTCATCATGTTGACAAATCAGCGAACAGGGGCTTCTGAATCCGGTTAACAGACTGCAAATTGTTTAATAAAGCTGTAGTCAAAAAGGAAAATTCTGTCGTCTTTTATTCAGTCAGAGCTGCAGTCTTCATAAGACGTTTCTGTTGTTATTTACCAAACATAATTTTACAAATTCAAACTCCAAAAAGAAGGTATGCAAAAAAGGCAAACATTTAAAAAGAAAGGTTATTTGAAATCATGCTCTGTTGCTGTTTAATCTCATTTCCACAGTTATTGTGATGCGTTTGCTTACAAGAATGTGAGAATTGTTTGCTTTTGTTGTCAGCGATATCAAACCCGCCACAATTTGAAATTATTCACCTTCATGTCATTCCAAACCCATAGGACTTTTTGTTCATTTTTTTAATAAAACTTTTTTTTTTTTTTTTTTTTTTTTTACAGAAGTACAACCCCAAATTAGAAAAAGTTGTATAAAGTAAAAAAAGTGGTGATTTCTAAATTTACTTGTATTTCATTACAGACAATACAGCAGCACATTATTTAATGTGTTCCTCATAATTTTTTCATTTGTTTTAATAAACACATAAACCAATTTTGGTTCTTGCAACACATTTAAAAAAAAGTTGAAACAGTAAAGCATTTACCTCTTTGTAATGGTGCTCTTTTTTTCACAACAAAAAAGTGTTTAAGGTTTAATTTTGTCCCATTAAGGTGGGCAACAGTACAGGATCTCTGTTGTTGCAATTTGCAGTTCAAAATTTGCCACACATTCTCTATTGGATAAAGGTTGGGACTGCAGAACGGCCAGTCTAGAACCTTTGTCCTCTTCCTTTGCAGCCAGGACTCTGTGTTAATGTGTAAAAAAATCCAGAGGAACACATTAAATAAAGTTTGTTGTATTGTCTGCATAAAAATACAAGTCAAAGTAAATTTAGAAATCACTACTTTTCTTTACAGTTTCCATACTGTCTCAAATTGTTCTGATTTGGGGTTGTACACGACTAAAAAAAAAGTTTACAATGACTTTGTAAAATGAATCCTTATGGATTGAGCTGTATACAAAATAATAAACAGATTTGATGTAGACTTTTATTTGCCAATAAACACTGATCATAGCACAAACAAAGAGCATATCAATAATGAAAGGAAATGGAAGCACAGTTACTGGAAAAGAATGTTTAAAACAGAAAATTGCTTAATTAATAATGAAGTAGAAAAAACAAAATAATATGATTTTCTTGTAAAATGTACTCCAAATAATCTTTGTTTTGTTTAAGTCTTCAAAATCCCATTAATTTATTTTATTTATTGGTTCTCTTTAGTTTTTGCTCAAATATGATTTGATTGATTTAGATAATTCCTTATAAATCCTTAAATTATTGTAAAAATTCCATTCATTAGAGTTCGACAGTCACTAGTCATCGACTACAAGACAAGAGCAGCATGAACTTTATTCAAAACATCTTATTTAAAAAATCTTGTCACAAAGCATTTGTATTGATGGAAGTAAATGTAAACTATCCCTTATTATGCTTATTGAGATATTACTTTCATATAGAAATTGGTGTTATTGGGTTTCCATAATGTAATGTGCATTTTCACTGCAAAAAAATGTGTGTGTGTGTGTGTGTATATATATATATATATATATATATATATATATATATATATATATATATATATATATATATATATATATATATATATATATATATTTATATATTTATTTTTTATTTTTTTATTTTATTTTTTTTACTTGTTTCTTAAACATTTTCAGACAAGTAAACAAAATATTATCTTGTTTTCAGAAATAATTTCCAAATTGAATGGGTTTTTAAATTTTTTTTGAAAAAAAAGTTTTTTTTTTTTAAAAAACAAGTTAAATATACTTATTTCAAAAACAAGATTATTTTGCTTGTTTTAAGGAAACTCACTTAACTTTGACCCATTAATTCTGAAATCAAGGCGAACATTTTTGCTTGTCTAGAAAATACTTATCGATAATTTTTTTTTTAGATATTTGTACAAGAAAGAAGACAAAAACTCTTAATTGGAAAAGATTCACTTCACATTAGGAAGGAAACCCAGCTAAAAATGAAGCAATTATGAACTGCGAGTCTTGTGATATTACTTCCCGCGCAAAACTGTGTAATTTTGTAACAGATTTGCACAATGTTAGTTTTTGCTTGCTGCTCAGGACCTACAGGAAATGATTGTGTTGTTGACATGTCACAGACTAAAGCTTGAGTTGATAAAGTAAAACTGACGCCATTGTTACCATTCGCGTTCCACTTCTGCTTAGTTTAGGTGTTATGAATCCTTTACTCAATTAATTTTAAGAATTAAAACAAGAGGTGTTGTTGACATCTAGCAAAATCCCCAGGCTTCCTGCCATTCATCATCTTCCTCTTGTAGAGCCTGTGTGGTGTGTTCCACCAATAATGGTCCTGCCCATCTACGCTTTGCGTTTTTGTTTAGGAAAATGAAACATCAGTCACATGACTACATATCCAGCCTTTGTAGATTCAGGTGAAAGGTAAAGCACTTTGTATTATCCAAACAGCTGATGTATTTGCTTGAGCGCTTTGCCTTTATGAGGGCTGTTAAATATCTTATGAGCTGAATAAATTGCGTTCAAAACTGTCAGCGCTGTTTTCATTCAGTATTAATATTGGGACTGCTTATGAAAGTATGGGGTTTTCATAGCATCCCGATGGTTTAAGGCATTAACACCTTTCTGCAGTCCAAATTACACAGGTTTGCAACATAAGTGCATTTATTTAGTGGTTCGTTCATCAGTTAAAAGCCACTCACAAGCACATAGAGAGAGAAAGCCGCTTCTATTTCTTTCTGTACTGTGTTAAGATGAATAGCGTTGGGTTTTTTTTTCCTGCTGGTGGTGAAAAACATAATCAGGCCATCATTGCCTGCCGGTGTTATTTTGGCTAAAGGCTATAGGTCTTATTTATGAAACACGAGCACAACAAGTATTTCTGTATTAATCATAAAAAAGATGAAGTAATGTTTTTGTGGTAAATTTACAACAACAAATGAATGCTTTACAATACAAAAGAGTACTAGCATGCTGAATACTGAGCAGTGTATAATAATACAGGCTGTAATATGATAATATGGTATACCCGCGGAATCTAAAAATAGTATCAGTTTCAATATTGTTATTGTCTTAAAAACAATTCTCTACATAGGAGACAATGATTAAAAATTAAATATTATTTATTTAATGCTTAATAATGTGTATATGTCGTTATCACTGGACATCATTGAGGAGGAAGATGGCGAGACGCACACCAAGTGACCTGGTGTTAAAAAAGAACACAACTTTTGCAGTTTGGCAGTAATTCAGGTTTCGACCGAACGAAAAGTGAGAGTCTGTAAATACACGAGGCAATTCGCAAATTGTGCAACAAAAAGCTCATTGCAAGAGATCGAAATACTTTGTTCCTAATTTCGCATATATAGTATTCAGTTTATTGGCTTAGGCAAAAGCCAACAATTTGGTGATGCTGTCTGAGTTTTACGTCATATTTTTTATTATTCACGTTAATATTGTATACCAAGGTAAAGTAGGGAGAAGGTTTGACAGTATCAAGACTTGGATACCACCCAAGCCTACTTTAAAAATATTGAAAAAATTGACAAAATTAGTCAAAATGAATAACCATCATGTACAATTTTAGTTTTCAAATATTTTCCAAGTGCTGTTTTACTGAGAGATTTTTTTTTCAATACAATTTTAAATAGCTTCAAATTTCAATACTTTTTTGTCTTCGCCATGATGACAGTACATAATATTTTACTAGTTATTTTACAAGATAATAGCAGTCCAATTTAAAGGTGTAAATAGGTTACTTAAGATAACAAGGCAAATTAGATTAATTAGTCAAGTCATTGTAAATCAACAGTAATTTATTCCAAATCAATATTAATCAATTGATATCCTAAGGGGCTTATAATATTGACCTTAGATATAGGTTTTGCATTTTATTTGGACTGTTCCAACCAAACTAAAAGAAATAAGACTTTCTCCAGAAGAAAAAAATAATATATTCACTAATGGTTTAAAACAGTGAAGAGTGCAATATTCATGTAGATTTTTTTTATTTAAAAATAACTGAAGTTACAGGCTTTTTTTTACAAATAAAATTAGCAAAGATTACATCTATCAATGTTGTGTTGAAAAATGTTGAAATAAATATGGAGATATTAGGATTCTGGTCAACATTGGGGATATTAACCCTTGAGTATTGTTCAAATTTACTACCCTTTCATTATGTTGCCATCCTAGTGACTTTTGTCTCATTGACCTCCATTAAGTTGATTTTTTTTTAATTGCAAAGCTTAAAAAATGTATAATCATGCATTCATGATTGTTGGTGGTTTTCCTTGTTGGGAAGAGGTACAATTTGTAATTTTTATTATTGATCATCAGTTGGCATTTGGCACAGTTAGCCCTTTAGATAGACATGTGAAATGTTTCTGGCTTTTATATAGCGTTCTATGGAGTAAAACAACAGATTATGTTTACTGTTCTGAAAGCTGAGCTGCTTATTTCGATTTTCTCAGACATATCAAGGTAAGTGTGCAAAGGTCTCTATTACACTCTCACGCACACTATACTCCATATAAAAGGCAAAGATTTAACAGTTTTGCACTGAAACTGATTATGATCAACAGTAAAAAATGCAGTAAAAAATCAAGAATGCATGATTATATGGAGTCACAGCTTTACAATCAAAAAATGTCAGTATAGTAGGAGCCAATGGGGCAAAAACAGCCACCAACATAAAGAAAGTGTAGTAAATTTACCCAGTGTATTGAATTTTTAAACAATTTCAGAGCATTTTCCTAAAATACATGTCAAAATAAGATTTGTCGCCAAAATCATTCAATTTGCTTAAACACAGAGAAAGTTGTGGCCAAATTAATACTCAAAAATCACCCCAGAGTGGATGAAAACATCCCTAACAGCACACAAGGGTTAAATACATTACAGTGCAGAAACACTATGCCTATGTATCGACTTCCAAATGGAGGGATGCTTGGGAATGAATCAGGAATGAGGCATGTGGCAAACACAGCCCAGAGTAAATTACAGGGAGTGGATTTAGAGGGGTTTGGCCACGCCAGACACACCCCCGTCTCCCCCAGCGCAAATCCCTGCCCGTCTGCCAAACTCAGGCACAACAGATGCCATTCGGTTAACCAGAGCATCATGTCTGAAGCCTCAAACAGGTTCGCCCAATTGACTGAGCCTTCATCTGATGCTTTGAGCTTGGAGAACTCGTCATATACTTCTGTGTTCTGTTATTTTGCCAACATCCCATTATTCATGAGCATCTAGTATGAAAAAAGAAAGTGTGCATTGTCAAAACATGACTCGGCTTATTAAAAAAAAAAAAAAAAGAAAAACACTCAAACAGGGGATGGCGCTCATTTTTTCCTAATGCTGAGCTCTCTTGAATGATGGTGGGAAAATCCCAAATGTCTAGTTTTTCTCCATTTTTGGCAGCACTCAAAAGCTACTGCCCTTTTATTTTTTCAGTTTTGCCAAGAGAACATGCCATTAAGCGAGAGATTCTGTCAGTGGAAGTCTTTCAAATATCCTTCTAAAAACACTTTGCTGACACTATTGAATTTTCTCTGACAAAAACAGAGAAGCAATTGACACAACATTACTGGGAAATTATTTGAGTGAATGGACTGGTAAAAACAACCGATTCATACAAGCCCGCACCATATAATACATTAATTTAAAAAAAATCCATTATGCAGTAAAAATGCAATTGCTTAAAAGATTATCTTAATTGTTTAATATTATATTCATTTGTGGTCTGCCAATTTTAGTCTTGTGACCAATATGCTAAAAAATATAAAGGAAAAATAATGTATAAACTGCAAGAACCAATTATGGTTTAATTAACAAGGTCTTTTTTGATTGGGATGTTGTGAAGATAATCCATAAAAGGTTGTGAGTGCATATATTTGCGCATTGTGTAATTATTTCACGAGTTCACACCCACACATAGAAAACGGATCAAAATAAGCATTTTTGGCATGCTGTCCAGGGAGAGGACTCTGAGCCTGGAAAGACGTCTTAGCTCTGGAAATTCGAGCTCATTGTTTAGTCTGATCTCAGACAGCTTCTCTCCCTGTTAACCAGTATTAATCTGGTTAAAGGTGTGGAGTTGGGGTGGAGGAGGGATGCAAAGTGGATGAGATGACTGGGGTAGGATGAGCTTGGTTATTTATGGGAATTCTCTTTGTTTCTTATTGGAGGATTGTTGGGATTGCTGATAGAGAATCTGTTGTGTTTACTATATGTGTGTACTTCTCCTGAAATCAGTTTTAAAAACTTCACTTAGAGCCACGATATCCCTAGCACAAAATGATATCCCTAGCCTTTAGTTCAATATTATTTGCATAAACAAATTTGCTGTGGTTAATGGTCAGACTGTCTTATATCTGTGTGTAAATATTGTTATTTTTTACCATACGGTTATATGGGCTGCTTTAGACTCGATTGACCCAAAATATAGACGTGTTGGTTCTCATTCTAAAATATTAAGTCAATCCCAATTATATATGAGCAATTCCATGCAAATCTCAACCTTCCTAAAAAAAATTAGGTTTTTACCAATATAGCAAAACCATTTCTTATTTTTTTATATAGGCTTGTATTTTGCAGTACTGTAAAAATACTTAACATGTCTGTCAACGTTTTCAAACAATCATATTTGATTAACCAAAGTCACACAAGTAGAAATTTCGCATCTGTCACATCCATAATGTAGCTTTTTCCTCATAATTGCAAAAAATATCAAATAAATCCTTTTTGTTCTATAGTGAGCCGACTCTTACTCTTAGTGTAGTTTAAGTCAAAGAATTTCTGCAAAGTGTGTTGTATATTGTAAACTCGCAGACTTTTTTTGTTCACATCCATAACACATATCTATTTCCCTCGGATTGATATTTTTTGATTCCATATCTCTGTGGTTAGATATATTGGAAAATATTAACAGATGTTTCAGTATGATGTTAACATTTACTTTCTCTGTGAATTTATGTTTTGAGTTTTTACTGTAAATGTCCCATCTTTAACGCTGGAATTGCTCATATAATGATCTTTCTAAATGAACAATAATGATTTGATTATAAGCGCACAGTCACATTTATTAATGTTTATTAGGACTGCTAAGGTAGTAACCCTTATCTAATTTTTCATAGAGAATATAAATATTTAGTTATATATCTTTCAACTACCAAGAAACATTTCCCTCTTCGTCACCTAATTTCTCTGAGCATTTCAGTTTCTGTTGAGTTAATTCTGTGAAGAATGCCACAATCATATGACTCGAAAATCCTGTTAGTTCCTTAACGCTTCATATTCCATCATGGTTTCCACACACACACACAAAATAATTGATACAGTAAAATCTTTTTCCATTACCCCAGTCCCATCTGCATTTGTATTATTTAGTAATAATTGCAAAGTCAGATTTTAAAGGTATAATGGAAACATTCTCATTGCTACTTCATCATTGATCCTGTTGAGTAAATTTGCCTGCATTTTTTTTTTTTTTTTGCCATTTCAGCAGATGTCATTCCTCCTTGTCAGCAGTTATGTACGCACAGGCCTTCTGTTGGCCCAGTTGTGGAAGTATTTCAAAACTCACTAGATTATTATTATTAATTTTTTTTTTAACATTTTCTGGAGTTAAGCCATGCAAAAAGATGAAAAGGTGCAGTCAAGGCCTTGTTATATGGCAGCTAACCTGCTCTAAATGGTTTAGGATTAGATACTTGTAGGCATGGGCTGGTTAAGATTCTGACCGTATGATAACCTTGAATAAATGTATCACTGTTTCACAGTATTGTGATATCAGCTTTAAAATATATTCCTTTTAAATGTCTGGGTAAAAAAACTTTTTTTTTTCCATTTAACGCAACATATTTTATTTTAAGAAACATTTGAAATATTTATTGCTTTTGATGAATAGGGTCATTTTCTACTGGAGATATGGTTGCCCTAAAAAAAAAAAAAAGTAAAAAAAAAAAACAACAACAACATACATATACAGTAGGAGTGGTTTACCAGAAAATTTTGGCGGTTTTAAAACCTTGACGTTTCCAACCTGTAGTAAACCTTGCCACCAGTTATTGTAATATGCCTATTGGCTTGGGTGTTCTGAGTAGCTTTTTAGAGTATTGCTAGGAGATTTCGTCATACCCAATTCAAAAGATTTGATTTTTAGCTAAGACTTTCCTTCAATGTATTATTATCAACAGACAAAACAATGTTTGGGTTTTTGTAGTCGTAACATTAAAAGGCTGGACGCATTAATTATATCTGTAGAATGTGAATGATAACTATAAAAATAAATAAAATAAATAATAATAATTTTTACTATTATAAATAATAGCAGTAAACTTATAATAATTGTTCCATTTCTAATACAATAGGAAGTTCACAACTATAACAATAAAGATAGAATTGAACGACTTCTATTGTTCAATTTGTTAAACTAAAACAAAAAAAAAATTGATAAACAGTTGATGAACAGTTAAAATGTTGGAAACCAATCAGAATAGACTTTTAAATATCTCAATCGTTTAAACTGACAGGCGACAAACCTGGAGTACGTTTTTGTTTGGTGTAAAGGCTAATTAATGGGCCATAATGGACCCTTTTCACAAGACAGTTATAAATCGTTTAATGGTCATCATCTTAAATTCATGAAAATTTTTAATATTTAGATTTTTTTTAAACAACGTCTGAACATTTATATGCATTTATGAATATTGTGGCAAGGCAGTGGCGCAGTAGGTAGTGCTGTAGCCTCACAGCAAGAAGGTCGCCGGTTCGAACCTCGGGTCAGTTGGTGTTTCTGTGTGGAATTTGCATGTTCTCCCTGCCTTCGCGTGGGTTTCCTCCAGGTGCTCCGGTTTCCCCCACAGTCCAAAGACATGTGGTACAGGTGAATTGGGTAGGCTAAATTGTCCATAGTGTATGAGTGTGTGTGAATGTTTCCCAGAGATGGGTTGCGGCTGGAAGGGCATCCACTGCGTAAAAACTTGCTGAATAAGTTGGCAGTTTATTCTGCTGTGGCGACCCCGGATTAATAAAGGGACTAAGAAAATGAATGAATGAATGAATGAATTTATTGTATCGCCTTTGCATCAAATTACAAAACATAAATTACCCCTTACGCAAGGTGTTTCTAATGCAGCGTCTATAGGGCTGAGAGTAAATTTGACGTTGTTCTCTGCTCTGGCTGCTGTCATCATCACCTTTTTCTGAAAATGAAAAGTCTATCATGGCACTTTTATTTTATATTTTATTTTATATTTTTTTTACTCAAAAACACCCACTAACAACAAACTATTGAAAATGGCCAAGACATAGACATAAACATCTGAGGTGTGTGTGTGTGCGTGCGTGTGTGTGCAAATGGAGGATAGTTTAAAAGGCTGTGCGTGCACACTTGCGTATGTAAAATATAAAGAAGTTTTGATTTTAATTGCCTTTTAAGCACTTCTCAATGTTGATGTCACTTGCTGTAGAGTTTACAAGCAATTTCTTTTATTTATTTTTGAGCTCTAAGCCAACAGGCTGCACCATTGTAGTGCAAACCAGGCATAATTACTGAACAAAACTCTAAGATGTATACAGCAACTGAACATACAGGTAACAAAAGAATTTGCTAAATGTATACTTTTATTGATGGTTAAATATATGCCACTTGTACATATCTTCTTGTGCATGTAAAACCTAATTGTAATTCATCCCCATTCAAGTTTAATTTTTTTATATCAGTTTAAAACAGACCACTTCAGTCAATTTTAACCTGCTAAGTGTGTCTGTCCCTCATGTTCATCCATGCTACCTTTCAGTATTTTGACTGCTGAGCATTGTTAGCGCTCTGTTGGCATTCCCGTCTCCGCTGGCGGCCTGTGTTTTGGCTAGCGGGGCTTTGGAGACGGGCAGAGAGGGCTATTGTTCTACTGTACTCCTGTGTTTCACCCAAAGGTCTCCCCCCCTTGTTCTTCACCTAACTTCTCATCTGTGTGGAATGAGAAATATGCAGTGTCCCGGATGGCTCAGGCTCCCACGACGCTTCTATCCATGTTTCTCTCTCGTCCAATGAAGGAAGATTGCTTTGCTGGTCAAAATACTTAACTTTTAGACAAGATTTGTTTCAGTGTGTTTGACCCCTGTGACTTGTAATTTGGATTATGTTTCGCAGCTAGCTGGTCTTAGTATGTAGATGTTTGGTACTATTTAAATTAGTTTTTTCAGAATCAATAACAAACATTTTTTAAATACCTAATTTTTCAAGATGTTTACAAATAGCTATTTTCCCATTCAAAAGCTGACATTACAAACCAAAATAGGTTTCACTTTTTTGGATCTGATTACTAGTGGTCAACTGAGAAGCTTTCCTGATTAGACCTGGTATTAATATGCGTTCAGATGTGTCTACTATGACCACTTGCTTTTGAATTTCACAGAGACCCTTCCCTTATATTTTGTTACACTCAGTATATGATTTTCACAGGAGGACTAATAATTGATTAAATCAACAAATTCATGATATGAAGTATATGAGTGAACTATGATTTTGATCGACATTCAAGACTATAGTACAACACAGCACCGTTTTTATGTGCTTTTTCTCACAATGTCGCACAAAGATAGCATTTTTATGGCTCGTTTCCACTGATTGGTATGGGTCATTGTGGTACACAGTTATTTCATTTCCCACTGTCAACAGTACCAAAAAAGCTAACTTTTTTGCAAACAAAACAAAATCCCTTTCTTTAACACCCATTTTTATGGGTAAAAGCAAAAAAGTATGGTAATGGGTGGGACTTAACTCGCTGCTTGACACTGATTGGTTTACAGAGAATCTTCACTTGTGCATGGAATGGCAACATAGGAAGCACCTTTTGTAAATACATAGCTAAAGCACGTCACGATAAGGGTGCTTTCACACCTAGACATCTGTTTCGGAACCTGTCTTGTTTGCCCAGTTAGCATGCTCGGATCAGCTCTAAATCAATGGGTCTAAGTTCGCCTGAATGAGGTGGTCTCGGCTCGATTGAAACTAACTCTGGAGCAGATCGATTGCAGTGAGAGAGCAAACGATCTGAGCCCAGCTATATCACAGCGTTTTATGGAAATGTAATAGGCATATATGGCTATAAGAAGAGAGAATTATGAGTATAGCAAGATTTCATTCCTACCAGTAAATGTGCATTTTTGAAATTTTAAAACATCCATTTTCCTGCTAATATTTTATCATTGTTGTGCATGTTCTTAAACAAAACTGATTGGCCATTGTTCACATGGATAACAGAAATGACTGTTATTGGATGGGACGGTTATTGTTGCTCCTGTTGACAGGGTACATGGACAATGAAGCATTTAAAGTTGCATAAAAAAGTCTATCTTTTTTATGTGACCAATCAGCGGTATTTAAGAACATGCTCAACGGTGCTCAAATGTGAATGGGAAATAAATGTTTAAAAAAATTTTAGTATTGATTGGTACCCAACTTGATACTTATGACAACACTACTGTTCTATACCACTTTGTTGAAATGAGGCATTAATCAGTAGTGTTTACACCATCTAAGGATTCCAACAAAACGTTATGACTACCTCTAGAAGTGGTTGGAAAAGGACAGGATCCAAAAATATCCTTGTTTGCACCAGTATTTGTATTCATCCACTTAATTGCATTAACTAAAAGGTGTGTTAATACTAGGTGTTATTAGGGTGTCGTTAGGAGGTTTTGCTTAATGGCTGAACCAAACACACCTTCAGTTTAAAGGATGATTAAGCAAAATAAACCTCATCATGTTCTTCCTAAAAGAGATTGAAACCACACAAGAGCACATCATTTACTTTTTGGGGCATTCAGCAGGATCAGAGGAAATGCAACTTTCAGTTCAGCTTTACAGCGACGCGACATGTTGTGATAATCAAAAATAAAGCCACAATTTTAAGATAATCTCAAAAATTATTCAAATGGATTGAAACAAATCAGTCCCTTATGTGTAATGCATGTCTCTGTTGAACATAAACTGAATGTGTGTGCTGGTTATCAAGTTTCAGTGAATTGATGTTGACATGCTCCAGCGTCAGGGTCAGTTTATAAAGCAGGGCTGACAGATCAGCTCAGCATTCTGGTTTCTGTGTTCTCCCCCCACAGACGCTGCAGCTCAGGTAAAAGCCATGCTCGGTTTGATGGGATCATATGGCCGCTCCTATCTGGCCTGACTGTCAGCTGGGCTGGTTTCAGTTCTCTCCTCTTTATTACCTCCCTACAATATTAAAGGGAAATGGACACCAGTCTGGCCCTCCCCGCAGTAACATGAGTTTGCAGTTCCTCTTTCTTTTTTGTCTTGCTGTTATCCATTCTGTTTTGTTTTTGATAGAGAGACCAATGTTTTCTGCTAGCTTGACAGGTGAGAGTTTGGCTGTTTTGGAGAATTCCATGAAAGCATAAATCTGAGGCATTTTGCTTGAAGAAATTAGATTATCTAGATGACAAGTATGGCATGATTTACATCAAGATTCTCATTACAGCAGTGCATGCAGGTGGTTAATTTTGATTGTTTCCAGTGATTATCCTCATTAAATTCCAAATGCTTGTAATATTTTTATGTTTCTCAGTTAAATAAGTAAGACAAAAGACAAATACTACCTTGATTTATTTATATTTTCAATTTAATCTGATGTCAGCGGGTCTTTAGAGGTACACTCAGTAGTTTTTAATCTTTAAAGACTTCTACAGTGTTTAATATTAGGATTATTAGGGATTGGTGGGGTTTACTTTTGTTTGCCTTTTTTATGCTCTTATCAATGGTAGTCTATGGTTCCCAAAGTGGGGGTTGGGACCCCCTGGGGAGGTTGCGGGACAATGAAGGGGGGTCGCTTGTTGTTTTGCAAAAATCTAATTAATTTTATTAAACCATTAGAATTACCATATGTTATCCATAACCTACTGAAGGTAAAAATAGTTTATAGTTACAGCCTTTCGATTATTATTTTTTTTTCTCTATTGGATTGCAACCTATTTGGGTGATTACATTATATTAAAGATACAGATTGCGAAAAGAAAATGAATGAATGAAAGTAAAGGTAAATAAATGAAAAATGAATAATAAATATGCATTCATTTATTTTTTTGCTCAATTTAAGAATCAAGAGTTAGCTAGCAGATTAGATTAACTGAGGGGCGCCATAACTTGTCAAATGTTGTTAAAGAACCAGTTAGTGATAATAATTAATATTTTGCCTAATTATTTCTAATTTAATGCAAGTAAACAATACGTCTTTTCTTCATGCATCAAAAAAGGGTGGAGAGACATGTTTCCACTTTAACAGAATGAGATGTCTTGCTAGTAAAGTATGCAATAATCAAATCATTTAGGGCATTCTCACAACATGTGGATGAGATCCGCTGGTGATTGCTTGCACCTAATAGGTTTCTATATTTATTACCGCCTCAGAGGATATTAGAGGTCACATTGTTATTTTGGGGGTGACGGGATGAAAAGTTTAGGAACCACTGGTCTAAGTGATGACTTGTCTTGCACACAGAATTGTGTGCAAACTGTTGTCCAATCAAATGCTTTCTTGTACTTGTCGTTATGCAACTTTAATTTAAACAAACAAACAAAGGCAGCATAAGAAGCTGCCTACTACTCAGTAGGTACTGCCTTTGAATTTAAATGAACCACTCGGCCATTAGAAAAGTCTATACATTATGAATGGAACTCGAGCTGCGTCCCAAATGGTACACTAATGTTTATTTTTTTTACTAAGCGAAAAGTCAAACTGTTTCCCTAATGACGGTTGCCAAATTAGTGAAATAAATGACCAAACTACTAAATAATAACTGTCATGAGTATAACCGCATTCACCACCGGGAGGCGATATAATCACTCTAATAGAAGAATTTTGTTTTCATAATCCAAAATAAATGAAGTAATTCAACATGTGCACCCAATAGCTCAGCCGTTGCCACTACGTGAGCAAAGCTGTGGTCGTTGAGTGCATGTCCAACACACTTATTTTTAACGGCTGAATAAGTGCATTGTCCGGGTATTTAAAGTGCACTTACTATTTTTAGAGTTTTCAGTGTGAACGCACCACTTACACTATTTCTACTACAAAATAACTTGGTTAAGTGAATAAGTATGAAAGATGAAGGAGAACATGTAAAATATTCATTTTAAGTTGTTGGCTATACCAATAGAATTATAATATATTCCAAGTATATTTTAAAATCTGTATGTATGTACAGTATAAATGTATGTATGTAAATATTTTGAGAGTGTAAGGAGACTGACTCAAGTCATTTGTGATGGTTAATGGGAGTGGGTGTGGCTAAAGGTTTATTTATTTATGAATGTGAAAATAACAATATTTATTAATAACTTCTGAGCTTACAACAGTTGCACTCTGTTGGCTGTGGTGTACGTGAAATCCCATTAACTGTATGAAGCAAAACCATCTTTATATTATAAAAGTTATTGATGGTCACAAAAAATAATACCACATTGCAATCTCTCATTTAAATTCGACCCCAGAAATGTTTTTGACTGGTTTTATGAGATAAATTTTCATCACCCTTTTATAGTAAGCTGCAAAAATATCAAGAACACCAAGCGGGAAGTGAAGACTCATTAGCTGGTGTTGATTAACTTTCCTGTTTTCTCTCAGTTCTGACAGCATCAGAGGTGTGAATGTAGACTTGACGGGTAAAAGTCATGGAAGTATCCACACTACACTGAGCATATATGGGCTTGTTTTTAATGTGTTTTAGCCCAAATCCTCCATCCCTTCCGTACCGGAGGTCCTTCACTGCCCCCCTGAGGGCATCCGTTGGTGGATTTGGGGAGGTTTTGTCGTGTTGGAGTGTCTATAAAACACTAACAAACTCAGCTCACCTGCTTCCTTGAAATACAGTGCATGTAATTCATGTGTCATCCTGATTTCTTCAGAGGGGATCTAGCAAGACCAGCTGCATTTCAGAGAGAAAGATGCTATTAATTGAGCTATATTTGAGTATCTGACTGGTTGTCTTGAAAATAATCTCACAGACAATTTTCACATTCTCAAAACTAGATATGTCAGACCCAACATGTTGTGGCAGATGCAGACGTGTTGAAATATCAATGCTGGTTTGAAGCTAATTTAACTTGAGATTCACATTCATGCTAGCATCCCATCTGTAAACATGTATCATGCTATTGTTAACAACAATTTTCTGTTTGTTTGTTTTACCTTAAACACACTGTGGTACTGTGATACTTGCGTGTAATGTTATGCTTAATACGTACCTCTTCTCCTTTCATCTACTTTTTCTTCTGTACTATATAATCTGTTGTTTGCGTTTAGTGTAGCACAGAATAAGTTGGTTGCTCATTCAGCAGCGCTAGTTAATTGGAATGCCCTGTTAGTTGTGTTTGGCCAGTCGTATCCTGTTACTGACGAGGGGGCCCATCTCAATAATAGATATTATAGACAATGAAGCTGGAACACACACACATACACTCAAACCACTCCCTGGCCTTCATCTCACACCACAGCCACAACAAAAGTGATGCGAGATACAAGAATGCTAACATAAATTGACACAGTTTGACAGAGTTGACTACTGGCTTTATATGATCTGTAATGATTTCGATGACAATGCAGCGTGTCACACTAGAATGCTATTGACAACAATGTCTATAGAGCAAGATTGTGAGTGGTGGTGCAATCAACCACAACGTTTCCATTACTGACTAATATACTGCTAGAATGCTTCCTTTTTAATAAGTGAAGCTAAATGCTAAAACAGAAAAAGGAGCAGTTTTTACATACGACATAGTGGCATTTCATGATTGCAAGTGTAGGCTTAATCCATTACAGCACCAAGAACTGTGATTTTTATATTTCCTAATGTGTATACATTACAAAAACGCACATCATATTACATCAATTACAATTAAAAAGTTGTTGGTGAAGATTTTTGCTTTTTATTAGGAGTAAATTCTTAATCTTAACTTTACATGCTACAAATGTTTTATATTAACTTATACATGCTGCAAAAAGAATGATTTAATTTTATTACAGTCAATTTTATGGTAATACAGTATATTATCAATTAAACTTAAGCAATTCTCACCAAAAAGCTTGAATACATAGTGGGCTCTATTTTAACGATCTTGGCTCAAAGTCTAAATCGCTTGGCGCATTAAGACTGTTTCCGAATCGACTTTTGCTATTTTAAGGACGGAAAAATACACTCTGTGCCCTGTGCCCTTATGGGTGTGTTTTGAACATAATGTGGATAAAGCCAATTGTCAGTTGCGTCATGTCATGGCGCATTTGCCATTTAAATGGTGGACTTTGTAAGGGGAAAACCGGAATGCTTTACTTGAGAGAAAACAGTTAAAAAGACCATCTACAGTGCGAGCATTAAGAACGAGCCTCCTCTTTTCGGCCTCTTTACTTTCTTTTTACTTTACTTTTACTCTTCTTTACTCCTTTACTTTCGTAGTGTTTACTTCACAGTGTTGAACGCACTACACTGAAGACATTTATTAGCCTACATATTAACTTTAGTTTGTAAAGCACAAAGATTTCTTTCTAAACTATTTCAAAATTCAGTTCTGATTTACAGCAAATGAACAAATGAACAGTAATAACGAAGTGAGGTCAAAAAACTTTTTAGCAAAAAAAGTTAGGAAACGTCCTATTCATATGCCCCATATGGTGATGCATACATCTCAAATCCGACAGAAGGACAAATCTAAACTTGTTTTTTTAAGATAAATATAAATATGCATATAATAAATAATGCTACTAGTAATAATAACATTATACAAATGTAAATTGTCATGAATAAACTGAAAAAGCCCCCCAAGTTGAGCCATGGAGCCAGTGTTTTTTATATTTATGTAGAAAATAAATTTGTTTTGTAACATTTCAATCCTTTAATTGTTTTCATATGTAAAGATATTTGTGTATTGCTGTACATCCTGCAATGTGTAAGCATTTGGCACAAAAAAATGCACTCTGTGCTGGACTTTAGACCAGCTTTTATAGACCATGAGTCCACAAAGTGGAGCAAATGGATTTGCTATTTAAACGATTTGGCACAAAACGTGAAAATTACTGTTGCGCTGGTCTGAAAGTAGCAACAAATTGTGCCAAACAAAACTTGTGCCTTATTGCGCCGGCCGCCGGGTATATGATAGTGCCCAATATGACTATAAAGATTCTATTGACCTTATTCCTCAATGCGGAAATGCGCTTGTTTTTGCGATTGATTTAGAACTTCCAATTCGGCCTATGGGGGAAATGACTAGGAATAATAAACAGCAGAAAATGGTCAAACTACTTGCTCTACAAACAAGCGCTTGCATGACTACAGACATAATATAATAAATATCAGTTTGCAACATTAAGCAGCAAAACAAGCTGTTTTTTGTCTAAACATGAATGGAAGTGAATGAGACCGGAAGTCTTGAGCCAAAAAGATTGAAATGGTTGCGCCCATTCGTACACAGAGAATAGCCTTCTCTTATAAAAAGAAAAGCGATTATTTCAGTTAAACCATGACAACCACTTATCAGCCATGGTTTTACTGGTTATACAAATTGTAAATTATAATCCAAAAACAGTTACTACATTTTACTTTGATTAAACAATGATTCATTTAAGGATATTTTATGTGAATGTTCAAGACGGATCATAACAGAAAACTAAACCTATTCTGTTTTTACAAATTTCTATGTTTATGATTGCGGTAATAAATCAAAGCGCTATTGTGACATATACTATTAAGTATAGTGTCCAACAGCATGACACCGGAAGTCTTGCACATTCGATTTAATAATGGCTCGCCATTTCTGCCTTGTATTAAATAATAATTCGAGAATAGCATTATGTAATCACTTCTGAATCCAGTCACCGTCTATCATAGTGGTGCGATGACAAGCACACGCATTCATCAGCGTTGATAATAACGGCGATATTTGTTGTCGTTTAGTTTAATGCACGGTGTCAGTCAGATAGCGAACACGAAACCACAGGACAGCTGTTTCCCGCGCGCACTCCCGCTGTTTCTAGGGAAACTGCTCGTCAACCTGTTGCTCTCCGTCTCTTCTTCCTCCTCTTTCCCGTTATGATGCTATCACCCTCTCCTTTCTCTCAACGGCGGTATGAGGTTTCACTTTACGACACTCACTTGTTTACTTTCGTGTAATATTATGCGCACTCGCCCGTTTTCGTTTTTTTCACACTTTACATCCCCGCTCGCAAACAGGCAGCGTCCCGTTTTACAGTACTACGTGCACGCGCATATCCTGTCTCACACGCGCTCGCACTCGTGCTCGTTCCCGTTCCTCGGTTCATTTTCCCTTCTCTCCTTCTGTCTGTCTCTTGAGCTCCGTCTGTTTCACTCTTTCCCTCATCCCACATGGACTTCTCTCACACTCCTCCTCATAAAACTCTATATCATTCTCTTTCTTTATCCGTCTGTCTGTCCTTTTATTCTTCTTCGTCGCTTATGAACACAGGAATATTCTGACATGCTGGAGATGAGTTTAAGGTACAGTTTTGCTGGTGTAGTTTTATTTTTGAACTTATTTTAAGTAGTCGTGGTGAAAATGGTGTGTGGAATTGCTTGAATGAAAGTGTTGAGTGTATAAATGGCATAAACAAGTTGTTATATCTTGTAAGTTTGCTTAAGCATGATATTTACATTTAATGCAGTGCACCTTTCATTATTTCCAAATGTTTAAGTGTGTGACAATCTAATACACTTGTGAAGACATTGATAAACAGTAACTATCTATCTATCTATCTATCTATCTATCTATCTATCTATCTATCTATCTATCTATCTATCTATCTATCTATCTATCTATCTATCTATCTATCATTTTAACCTTTATTTTTAACCTTATTGTACATTTAAAATTGAATTTGTCACACTATTAGGAAATAATGTTGACTGAAGTTACAGATTGTCAGTTTGTGTTTTTAGACTTTGCAAAATTTGCAAACATTATTGAGTATTTTTATTTATTTCACAGTAATGCTTATTTTGCCATTTTTTTACACATGTGGTTTTCATGACCTATAAATAGACTACATGGATTTTTTGTCTGTAAATATTAATTTTACACTATTTAAAAAGTGCTGACTGTCTAAATATAGCAATTCATATATTATCTCTTTGTTTTGGAGAATGTTTGTTTTTTTGTATTTGATATGATGATGATAAAAGATTAACAAATTAACTGCATATTTACACAATTGCAAACAAAGTAATATTTTTGCAGATGTCACATAATAGCATGGTCTAAACATATAAAAAAATACACATTAATTTTGCATTACCTAGAAATTGACTACATTGAAGCATTTTTACCTCTAAAATTTAGTCACAAAAATGTAAAACATAAAAGCTTGTTGGATATTTAAAATTAGACAGTACACTCTTTTTGATTGACAATTTTTGTAACAGTTGAATATAATAATTGACATTTATGTGACATTTTACTATTTTGCTTTGGTAAATGCTTTTTAATATTTAATATTGACAATGATAATATAAATACATAAATATAGATCTCACCGTATAACAGGGAAGTTTGACATGTTTTTTTTTTGCAATATATATTTACAAATTCACAGATAATGTTAAAGCCATTTACGTTCAACCCTTTAATGTTTGCCTAATAGGACATTTATTAGTATATATATATATATATATATATATATATATATATATATATATATATATATATATATATATATATATATAATAGGACTTTTAGCTTGACATGTAATAAATGATTTTTATAGTCATCTAAAAAATTGTATATGTATATATGCAGTTTTTATTATTTTCAGAACATAGTCAGATCTAGCCCTGTCACAATAATAAATATATTGACTTATCGTGCAATACTTGGAGATCACCTCAATAAATTTTGCCATTGGTGTGTATATATTTATAAATTCACAAATAATGTTAAAGGCATTTATGTTTTACCCATTTGGTTCTTCCTCACCGGTGTCAAAGTTTATAGTTGGATATTTACCTAATACGATATTTAATAGCATATAGTAGGACATTTACCTTTTTAACATTAAATTATAGACTCTAAATAATGAAAAGTATGTTAATGGCTATTTGCAATATTATGCTGTTATATATTCATTATATAATCAGTGGCATTAAATGACCTCAAAATGACAATAGTATTGCTTATCGCAATAAATTCTATGACTATATCGCACAACTAAAATTCCATATGACAGACCTAGTCACATAATTAAACAAACACACTTTCACCCAATACATCTATCCTTGATGCACACATTTGTATGCGCATATTATGCATCAGTAATGAGACCGAATTCTGAAATTGCTGATGGCAGTTAGAGATTTTTAATAAGTGAGCAGTTTGTACTGATTAAAAGTAGCTTTAATGCTTTGCACCATGAACTCCATCTGTTGATGAAAGTCTCTGTTGAATTCAGCCCTACAATTTCATATGGTTCCAGTGTACATATACAGCAGCATTATATAAAAATGTATGTTTACAAGCATTAATATGTTAGGATATTGTTGCAGTTAACAGCAATCTGTCCTATACTATGTAAGGGTACATTCAACAAGCTGCCTTCTGAACACACTGCACCTGCTTTTGTGTATATAGGAAGATTATTAAGAGGCTGCTCTTTAGATTGGAAAAAAAAATTTTTTGGCAATAATTTGTCTTGTCTTTGTAGGTCAGATATGTGCGACAAGCATTGCTGTGTTTGTCTTGATCTTTAATTATGAAAGATTCACAACTGTGTGCTCTGTGGTAAACAAACCCAAATAAATGAGACAGTTCACATTTGATTTCGGTCTTGCGAATACGTCATTATTTAGAGCAGTACACAAAGAAGTAAATTAGCAAAAACGCGTCCTGACACGCCCTGAAAGCGTTTGCGCCCTGCGTTTTGCGCTCTGCGCATGGACCGTCAAAATAGAGCCCTATGTGTCTCGTAAATTATTTGCGTTTTCACAAATGCATTTTCTCCCTACAAACCCAAATGCTCACAAATAGGTCATTATGTGACGTAGTTTGCAAAGGAATTAAACAGTTATTGTTTACATCAATGATATGCGTCATGTAATTTTTATATTGGGATATTACTATGTAATATTTCGTTAAACTCCAACTAAATGACATAAGCTTTTAACACATCATAGACATTGTAGAGTAAACACCTGCCTTTTCACATTATCCAGAATTTATCATTATTATTATCTTTTTGATATTCGATTTTGAGAAGAAAATAACACATTCACTGTAATACACACTGTTGGCACACATAGACGCACACATGCACAGTTGCCAGTGTGTACAACCGTGACAGTGCTGTTGACACATTGCATATTAGTCATTACATTTAATCATTAAGTGCTTTTGTTAAGATGAGACACTGCAGGCAAATCTGTCTGGAGATTTTTGGCTTTTCATAAAATGTAGCTTTTCACTTGTAAGTGTTTGTGTTAATTTATAACACTTTATCAATTCATGTCTATAGATTTCAATTACACTACATGTTTTAAAAGGCTCTTTTCTCAAAATTAGTTATTTTTTTCTCCTCTGAGATATCTAGATCAGTCATAAATTCAGTTTTCATATTTATGTTCGGAAATTTTTCTGCAGTTGGATTTTCTCATGTTTATTAGCCTGGTAGTTTCAAACAGTTTATTTCTACACATTTTAATGGCTTTTGTTTTCTTAATTTTGTAATTAAAAAATCCCTAAATTCCCTCTGTAAACAACGGTGGACCAATAAGCGAGACAAGCAGCTGCTCAGGGCCATGGGGGAATTAGGTGGCCCCGAACAATGTCAAAAAACCTATATTAACCATTTTATAAATTTTCTACCATATGTTGTAAAATCTGTCTATAACCAATATGATTTAAACGTTATTACTTCTTTTCAAAACCAGGGACTCCCATGAATAATGTAACGTTACTTTCGTGATGCAAATGCAAATACTAATTACAAATATGGCTAATTAACTGTAGTTGGTTTGTGAGCTTGTTTTTTTTTTGTTTTTTTTTTTGTTTCTGACGGCATGATAACCTTGATAAAAAATACCACGGTTTCACTGTATTAAGATTACTGCTCTAAAATAAGTTATTTTTTAATGTCTGGGTAAAACAAACAAGAAAAAAAAATTTTCCCCATTGACCACAATTTATTTTATTTTCAGCAGCATAATATAATAATTTGAAACAGTAAACACATCAGGCTAAATCATTAAAATAAATCATTAAACTCTGCTCTCTTCATTAGTTTCAAAAAACACATATTTCTTTACAACAACCACAAAAAATACATTAAAAAAACTTATTTATACCATGGGAACAGTATAAAAGTTTAGCTGTATTAAAACCTTGACTTTTTCAAACCGCAGTAAACCTTGAAACTGGTTTTCGTCCCATGCCTAGTTCCACTTAATATAAATGTTTTATACATATTATTCATTTATAACTTTTTTTTTTGTTTGTTTTTTAGACATTCAAACACAACAACTTGCAAATTTGGTCTAACAAACATTCACAACACAATTGTCAATAAAACATGCAATATACAATTAATACAATGAGAAGTTTAGTAATAATAGATTAATACAATAATTAAAAAAATAATAGTAATAAATTAAAATACAGACCTTTTGTTTTAATATAAGTCCTAATCCTCCTTAATTCAATTGAACTATTCTTGCAGAATTTATCATTTAAAATAATCAATGAAAGGTTGTCAGATTTTTTTGTGCATATTTAACCAAAGAATGCCTCATTTGCATATTTAAACATACTAATATTTTAACCCTTATCTCATTCACTTTTAATGTTATTTCCTCAAATGATCAATAATCAATTCCTTTAATTGACCCTTTCATTTGCTGTTTAGGCCTACATTTTAAATGTCATTAGCTCAAGTCGTGCATTATTAAGGATAAAGATTAGTTGATCAGTCGTTTAAACGACAATCAATCATGGAAATTTGCAGAAACTGACGTCCCTGGTTGAAATGGATAATAATTTGATTTTAGGTAAAAGGCGTTTGTAGTTGTTTAAAGGTCTGCTTTCAGATGCATGACTAGACGATGATAATAAAATAGCGAGAGGGTAAAAGAGGTGAATGCAGTTCCTCAGACAGACTAAACACATGTTCACACACTCGATGTGCTCAGCAGGACCCTCGAAGATAAAAAGCAGACGTCAAGAATTAATGCTCCTCCATCACCGTCTGAGAGAGTCAATCAGAGGAAATGATTTGATATGACGGCAGATGAAGGACGCAGTTTGTTCAAAGAGTTTCGACTCGAAGCTCCACGTTCCTTTGATGTATTACACGTATACTCCACAAATCCATTTCATAATCAGTGTTTGAGGCCAAACATTGTTTAAAAAGGGAGAAAAGGGCTATTGATATAAGCAAAGCAAACTGTTATTTAGTGTTTAATATTTATTATTGTTAGTAATTTAATTTGAATATTAAAATTTTTATTAACTATGTGTGTAAATGCTTATATATTTATAAATATATTCATATATGGCATCAATTTGTCCTATACCAAGTGTTCATTAGGACATATTCAACAAACTGCTATCTGAACACACTGTTGTACCTGCTTTTATAGTAGACTATATTACTATAATGCCGCTGTTTACGTTGCAAAAAAAATATTTTGGCTATGTTTTGACTCGTTATTGTAGGTTGAAAATGTGCAACAAGCATTGCTGGGTTTGTCTTGATCTTTAATCATGAAAGATTCACAAGCATGTGCTCTCTCTCTCTGTGGTAAACAAGCTCAAATGCGCCTGTTCACGTTTGTTTATACGCCAGTGAATACGTCATATTCCAATGTAGTACACAAAGAAGGAATTTGCATTTTTGTGTGAATTGGTGAGTTAATACAGTGAGCTTTCGGATAAAACTAGCTCAATATCATTTACATCAGCTATACGCATCGCTGCATGTTATATAGCGATATCTCGATATTACGATGTATTTTTATTATCAGTTTGCTTTGAAGAATGTTTTATTTTTATTTAATATTGACTATAACAGAAAACTTCAATCAATGATAACCAAGCATATTTAGATATTTGCACATTTTTGATTTGTGCAATTTCACATTATATGTTTTTACAGACACGATGTTGTGGAACAGCCTTAATGTTTTTTTTGCGCAATAATTTTTCATGACCCAGAAAAACGATACTTGGCTTGTTGTTGCTAACTGAAATTCTATGCTCTAATGAATCATTTGAGATCATAGATGTTGACAATCAATCAAGAATTGATTAATTGATAATAATCTATTAAATAGATTGTGTTATTTAAATATTAAACTTGTAAATGGCTGAGCCATATATAATTTATTTACTTATCGATATTTATTGACCGAACACCATTGTCAATAAAGATAAATAATACAAAAAAAAAAAACCTTTGGTTTGAAGTTTCGGTATGAAGTTTATAGTTTTATTAAAATGTGGCCTTACATAGGACATGCGCACATTTTCCTGGACCAAGTTGAAAAATATTCGAAAAACTGAGATTTATGCATCTGCTTCACACTTTTCATGGAATATACACGTTTCAGTCATATTGGTAGACTAATTAACTCAGACAAAAACAGCGTGTCCAAACACTGCAGTGCTTTTTACTTTTCTTTATAAACTTGTATTGAACCTGCTGCAATGGTTGGTCCTTTGTCATTCTCTGAAAAAACGGTTAATGGTGAGGGAAACCACGCACTCCCATTTTTCATTTCAGCTCAGAATTGACCCTTTTCACAAGCCTGTTATGACGCATTAAATCCTAAATCTTAAATCCTTGAAAGTTTTTAATATTTAGATTTTTTTTAAACGTATGACCATTTATATTTGTATATGTATGTAGTATATCACATTTGCTTAAAATTACAAAAACCGATTTACCGCTTGTGCGAGGCATTTCTAATGCAGCGTCTATGGGGCAGGACAGTAAATTTGATGTTATTCTTCCCTCTGGCTGCCATCATCAGTCTCTCTATTTTTCCCTTTTTTGAAAGTCTTGATAACATCATTGTGGTGTTTTTCTTTTATTATTTCAGCAAATAAGATTTTTAAAAATATTAGTTGTATTCTCCCATTCACTGCGCTCTAAGTTTTCCCAACTATGACGACTTCTTATACTAAGAAACCCGGAAATGTAAAAAGGGTATATAACAACACACGTGAAAATAAGTGCCGTAGCTAGCAGCATTGGAGCGATTGTAAATAAAAAAAGATGTAAGGATGTCACCAGAGTGTTTTTTTGGTTTCATCCCAGCCACTAGCACCCCATCTCCATGTAGTCATCCAACTTCACAATAACAGCTTATGTATATATAAACTAAGCATGTTTATTTAAGGAACAAAATGTCTGTCTTCACACATACGCAAACACACAAATGACTTCATGGGCATCTATGGTGCAAAATCTACTTTTGGACGCTGTTTGTACAGAACTATGTATAGTGTGTCCACAGTCATTTTAGAGTGATATAAACACAACAAGTGGGTGGGGAAAACAGTGAGTGGGGAGAACCAGCTCATTTGCATTTAAAGGCACAGGCTTTGTATTTAAAGGCACTGTGCATATTCCTCATTGTATAATAAATAATATGATGGGTATTTTAAGCTAAAACTTTACAGACACATTCTGCAGACACCAGAGACTTATCTTGTAAAAGGGGTATAATAGAGGCCCTTTAAAGAAATTCTGTCAGACTTTGCCAACAATTAAGGACAACTTTTGTCTTATAGATGATTAGTCACATTAACTGGAAAACAAGACCCAAAACAAATTATGAAGTGCACACTTGAGCTGCTTGCTGCATCAAAACATGCAGGTTTAAACGCATTTATATTCTGCTCTGCATTCTGCTGTTATTCAATCACAGTTATTTGCCTTGCTCCGTCAATAACACCCTAAATTCTTCAACTGTGAGATATCGTTGCGCAAAATTTGAAGCCTGCCCCTGCACGCACGTTACGCGAATCCAATAACTGGAATAACAAGAGCCATCAAAGAAACATCAAATGGCTGAGGAACTATTCACACGTTGCATAATATCTCCGTCAGGAAGGAGATGGCCTGTTGTCTGTCTAACGCCTTTGATATTTGTCTCAAAAATCGCTCATACTGTAGGAGAAAAAGCGTCACTCATTCACTTCCCTTTAAGCCCAAGCTGAGAGGCCAGACTCGAGCTTGTTTTGAGGGAAGATTGATAAAAACTAAAGATCATTTCAGCTTGGCAAACATCCAGACAGCCTGTTCCCTGCTTCAGCAGAGAGCTCTCGGCCACAAATTCACTCTTCAATTCCTCAATTTGGTCTGATGGAAAATGTTATTGTCTGGCAATGCCCGTGGTAACAGGGCAATTTGGCACAGCAACATGTTGTGGTGAAGTCTAGTGCAAGCGGACGGCTCCGGTCTTGAGGATATTGATTTGTCCGCCGTCAGCTGTGTAATATTTGTGACCTTCCAGGGAAGCTGTAGTTTTTCTTCCAGGCAGGTATTTACAGCCGTTCGCAAGATCTGTTGCAGACAGACAGATGCGTGTAAACGGACGTTGTTTATAGATGCGCTCGGCGCGCTATGTTTAGCTAATTGCATTATAAACGCTAGGTTCGTGTTGCGAGTTTTAGCTGTAATTTTAGGCTGTGAGGGCCGATTTCTCCTCCGTGGTGGCATCGTTGGTACTGAATATTACATAAGGAGAAACCACCCTTTGAAAACACCCCCCTCCTGTTTCCATGGTTATTCGCTTTGCTGCTTTCAACATCAAAAAAACAGCAAGCGAGTGTCCCACAGCACCCATTGGATCAATAGCGCCGGGCCAATTTTGGGTTTTATTCACCCAATTTGAAATGATTTTCCTTAATAGTGAGGGAATGGTTTTTGTTCTGCTGTGCTTTAAGAATAAAGTGATTGCATTGTCTTGCATGAGAAAAGTTTGTTAAAAATGCTATTCATCTGAAAATGTCCAACAGAGATGTTTTGAAGAACGTATGCATGCTTGTAAATGCAGTTCAATTTACTAGAACTTCTATGTTAAGCTGCTTTGACACAATCTACATTGTAAAAGTGCTATATAAATAAACATGAATTGAATTTAATTAAATTTAAAAAACAGATTCAATAAATTTGTATCATTAAGACAAATTAAAAAAGTAACTAATTTATTTAATTGAAAAAAATAAAAGTACTTGTGTGTATTGTAGTACTTGCTTGTAGGGCTGAGCGATTTGGCCTAAAATTAAAATCTCAATTAATTGAACATTTTAACTCTATTACGATTAATGAACTATTATTTTATTTATTTATTAATTTGCCCTCATAGTTCACTGACAAGTTTTGTACAGTAAAAATGCTCACATATTACAAGTGAGAGATTTTTGAATGAAGGGTGCATTACTTGATCATTTCCATTACTAATAATTTATTGTAATGGAAAGATATGCGGCATCTCTGATGCAGCTTCCGATCATCATCAGTGTAGTGCAAATGTGCAACGTGTAGTTACATTTTTGTTTAAAAGGTGCGCAGGTATGCGACCGTGCGAAGGCTGCACCGGACCATACCTGTGCATACCCAAAAGTGATAGAAAAAATTGACTTGGAAAAATGTTATCAATTATAGGTTCTGAATTTTGATTTCGGTTACTTTTCGATTAATTGCCCAGCCCTACTTGCTTGTAAAAAAAAAAGTCTCAAATCATTCAATTTTAAACAGATGAAACGGTTTCAGAGTTAAAAAAGTACCTTCTTAACTTAAAAAAGTTATTTATTATTTTTATTTCAAATATCTGCTTTCTTCCCAACAAAATCATCCCAAGGACTCAGATAAATGATCGTAGATTTTTTCCATACTACTAAATAAAGTTGAAAAGTGCTGTATGTAGTTTTTGACTCTTAAAGCATAAAAATACCATAATATGTTTGCATATTTTTAGTAAACATGATAAGTGAACATGCTTGTTTATCTGAAAAGCAATGCTGAACTGAGATATTCTGCTTTGAAAATGTGTGTTACATGCCGCAACGCTTTTTTTTTTTGGTCATTTAACCCGTCCACTGTCTTATTAGACAAATATATTACAGCATCAAGTTTGCCGTGTTGGAAAACTTTGCATTTCATTCAGTCAGAAAGGCTTTCAAAGCATGCGTTCGTAACTGAAATGCAGTGGACAGTAAAGACTCCAAAATGAGACGCAGAATCAGAGTTCCACATGAGGTGGTTATTCATTCAATCATTCTTTCATTTTCTTTTTGGCTTAGTCCCTTTATTAATCTGGGGTCGTCACAGTGGAATAAACCACAGAGGTGGTTTTTAATGGGCAAATAATATAAATATTACGAACATAAACATTAGGTTAGTAGGTTACATTGTAACCCTGTGTATTAACAAGATTTGCAGGGATAAGCAATTTGGCTGTTTGTATCAGACGAAACATGACAGAAATTTAAATACAGCCATTCAGAAGCACAGAATATGCACTCACTCAAGAAATGGTAACGTTTAAAACCCAATTAATACATATTAAACCTGTTTAACATTATTAAATGTGCATGCTGAATCACTGTTGGCTTGCACAGAGTCACAGTTCTAAAGGTCATTTCAATCGCTTTATTTTATTTTCAAGATGTGAGGTGAACTATCTGCTGCTGCTTTCAGTAGTATGGCAATAAATGTCATGTAAAATGGCATTCAAACTCACATTATTAGCATTTAACACTGAATAAAGCACAAGAGGTGTACCTGAGGTCATCATGTCATCAGGTTTTTTGTTGTTGAGCTTCAAAAATAGAAACACTTTCTAAAATATAAATTTCAGGTATTGTTTAGGACAAAAACGTTTAATATGAAAACATTTCTTCTATTGTGTGCCATTGCTTTTATTTAGAACTCGATATAAATCAGCAATTAAGCTCAATAACCTCCAAACCACACTCCTGTTGGTCCTCAATCTGGCAACCTGCGCTTGCATGTGTTTTGATCCAGGAATGCAATAGCCAGTTCAACCACTGGGTGTCAAACTTACATGCTACACTTTGAAGTAAAAACTATCACTCCACCTGTGAAATTTAGGTTACTTTCCAAGTGGTGCACCAGAGAAGTTAAAACATAATAAATAATTTCTTTTGTATTTGCAATAATGAAAGTACATAATAATTTTCTAGTTATTTTTAGCTGCAAGATACAAGTATTCAGCTTACTCTGCAAATTAAATGTTTAACTAGGCTAATTAGGTTAACTAAATGTGGTTAATTAGGCAAATAATTTTTTAATTAAGCCATTCGAACCCAAAATAAAGATATAATTTAATATATTATAGAAAATACTGTGAAAATGAGGAAATATTTACAAAAATGTCACAGGAGGGCTATTATAATTTTGACTTTACTTGATAAACAAATCTTCACAAAAAACTAATTTCAAAATGTCTGTTTTTCCCAGTATCACATGGCACTACTTTGCATGTGGTATGTTCAAAACACAGCTTTTCAGGATGCGTCTCTTCAGTTTGACACCAGTGACTCCAAATGACATTTGCATTTGTCTTATAACCAGACATGTCACACCAAGTGGAAGTGAGGCTGTGTAAACGACAGAACAGTCATTTTTAGCTGATCTGTTCCTTTAAGAATAGCTCTTGTGTTTGTTTTCAGTCTACACCCTGTTTACTCAGTAACACCCTGATGCTGTGTGTCAAAACAATAGCTTGTCCACAATCATTTAAAAAAAAAAAAAAAGTCCTGGCGATAACCTCCAGCGATTGTGCTCTCTAGATTAATGAAGGGTGAAAATTGCGCTTTTACATTATTAACTTCTGCAACCCTGACAACCTGATTTCATTTTCTCTGCCCCTGTTAATTACAGAATATCCCCCAGCCAGGCTATAAAATGATCAAACCATTATTAACCATCTTTTAAAGCCTCGTCTTTTTTTCCGCTCCATTTAAAAAAAATAAATAAAAAGTTTTCATTAACCGAGGAAATTTATTTTTATTTCGGATGCATTAAGCAACAAGTAGCTGTGGCTTTTTTGTTTGTTGCTACGGAAATAACGTCTCCCCTATTACGGAAACCAGTCACACCTGTGGATTTTCATTTGCATTCGCAGCCAATAAAGCTTTTGTTTAGTGAAAGCTATGAGAGATAAAGAAGAAAGACGCATCAAAATTAATTAATCGACATATAAACAACTGGAGAAAAACAAACAAGACAGCTTGAAGTGATTGTTTACTGTGAATCTCATCAACACGTTGTCTATAACTCACGCTTTACCTTAAAAATAGTGCTAAAAGAGCTTATTATTAGTATTGGTTTTCAGATTAGATCTGTTATTGACTTATTTTCAGTGACAGTGAAGCTCATTATTGCTCCATACTCTCATTAGCAGGCTTTTATTTTTAGGTTTATTCCTAATGCTGATTCTCATTACTGTAATACCAGGGCCGGCCATTAAGGATGGCAAAGTGCCCGTGTGAAAATGTTTTGGGGCCAGTTGACAGAGCGGTCACTTGATGTGGTTTGCTCCATTCACTGCAAGAGTGATTGTTATTAACATAATGAAACAATAGCAGCGTGCATGTGAAATGGTTTATTTTACTCTGTTTGTAATGAAAGTGCACTGCAGTTTTGAGGACTTACTTTAAATTGTCAAGCTTTTTTTTAAGATGGGTGGAGTCTGATTGATTGTGGTTGTTGATGTTTGGTTATAAAGACTGCTGGGTTCCACACAATTTTTCTTCATGCTGTTTCAACACAAATTAATTAAGTTAATAATCTTTTAACAAATTTAAGTTGATTGAACATAAAACAATTATGTTGTCCCAACAAAAGTGAGTTTCAGTGGTTTGAAACAGCAAGATTATTTTTTGAGTGTGTATAAACTAATAAAAAATTTTTTTTTTAAATATTGTGTTAGTCTGTGCTGGAAAAGGGAAGGTATATTGGGCACTTTTATTTTTTATTTTTTGCATTATATCTTTCTAAGAGTGAACAGGCCTTACTTATAGATCTTAAATTAGCTGATGTACATTTTTTGCCATTTTTTTGTGTGTGGCTTTTATTATTCTCACAAAATTTCAGTGATTATTTCAAAAGTTGTTGTAAGAGTTGTGCTTTTTTATGCTTGATATGGTGTCGTTTGTTATGGTTGTTGTTAAACTTTAGTTCTTGTTATCAGGCATGTGCACAGGTAGGGCTCAACCTTTGCAGAGCACATGCCCTTTTTTCTCTTGGATAAAAAATGCCCCTCAAAAATGAATGAAAGTGCCCCTCCGCGCTTCAATTCATGATCGTCTTCCTTCAAAATAACATTTTGCATTATCAGATTTTTTTCTTGCTACAATTTTCCAACATTTTTCAAAATATCTTTTTTGTGTGTGTTCAGCAGAAGAAATAAATTAAAAAATGTTATCAGTAGACGATTATGATGAAGTCTCATTTTAAATTTCTTTCTAAACTTGTGTTGTGGATTCAGATTTAACAAGTGACATCAGTTTACATGCATGCCGTTCCCATGTTTATTAGATCCGTGTTACAAAATGTGATTTGTAATGTTGAAATAATATAGTCTGTAGAAATAATTAAGTATAAATCTCACATTTATTGATTTTCATGTTCTGTGTACCTGATAATGATGTTTATGATAATTGAACAGAATTAAAATGACTATTAAAACATAATAATTGTAACTAGTATCAAATTCAGTAGTTTTTATTGCCAAAAGAAGCTTTGCCCTGGCAAAAGCTGTTAATAAATCTGGCTCTGGACTGTTGTTTTGTGAATATTTTTGAATTCTGCCGATGTATATATAGAGTATCACCAAGATGAAATTATCCAGACAGCTGACGTAGATGACATTAAAGTAATGAGTTTTTTGCCTCACGGTAATGACTGCTAGAGGGAAATGTGCCTAATTGTCATAAAAATAATGGGAAACAATAATGCAACAGATCTTAATGGTGCTGAAAATGGCTTCATTTTCCTAATGCAAAAATATGATTCATTATGTCTTTTATTTGATTTGAGGCTGAAGTGTGACCTGAACACAGGTCTTTGAGTTTCTGTATTTGCAAGCATCCTTGATGCACAAAAGGAGCTCTATTTACAGCTGAACTCAAATTTTTTCTTTTTCAAATATTTCCCAGATGATGTTTAACGGAGGATGGAATTTTTCACAGGATTTCCTGTTATATTTTTCTTATATATATATATATATATATATATATATATATATATATATATATATATATATATATATATATATATATATATATATATATATATATATATAAATTGTCTACAGAACAAAACACTATTTTTTTTTTACTTGATTTATAGAAGTTTTAATGAAAACATAACACCGCATAGTGTACATCATGTATATATGTAACATATGTATATATATAACAGAATTATCTCAGTGTTATTACCTGATACCAACTAGAACATGCACCAAAACACTAGCAAACAATACAGCAATTATACAGCACCATCAAAAAAATATCTCAGCCAGTCTAATGGAATAAGGAACAAGATATGAAATTGTAAAAACATGTAAAAAGGAATGAGAAAATATATATATATATATAAAGAAAATTCCCTATACATCTGTGAAGGGGCCCCAAACATCGTTTGTTTGCCAAAAAGAGAAACATGACCTTTTCAGCTTGAGGGCAGAAACCATTTCAACAAACTAATCATTTATTCATTTTCTAAATAGACTAAGTCCCTTTATTAATCTGGGGTCACCACAGCAGAATGAACCACCAACTTATCTAGCACGTTTTTACACAGTGGATGCCCTTCCAGCTGCAACCCATCACTGGGAAACATCCATTCACTCTCATTCACACTCATACACTATGGACAATTTAACTTACCCAATTCACCCATAGCGCATGTCTTTGGACTTGTAAAGGAAACCGAAGCACCCGGAGTAAACCCATGCGAATGCGGGGAGAACATGCAAACTCTCCACAGAAATGCCAATGGACCCAACTGAGGCTTGAACCAGCGACCTTCTTGCTGTGAGTCGACAGCACTACCTACTGGGCCGCCGCGTCACCTTCTACAAACCACTCTTATTTAATTACTTGCCTATGATTACCCTAATTTACCTAATTAAGCTAGTTAAAGATCCCATGAAATTAAAATAAAGTTTTGTTTTTGTTTTTTGTTTTCTTCTAACATTTGTTTAAAGATTTACAGATTTTATTTATTTAAGGAAAGACAGAACAGTGGTATAGTTGTCTCATGTCATCATATACCACAATATAGCCATCTATTATACAATCGTCCACCGTCAAGTATTTCAAGTCTTTTGTGAAGGGGAAAATTAACAAAAAATAAAAGTCTTTTAAGAGACATTGTCCAAAAACTCCCATAAAGGATTCAGAAATATGTCATAAGTCATAAGTCAGCTTTTCTATGGTTAAGAAAATGGCAATCTGATTTATTCACATATTGACCGAGGGATTGAGAAGACCACAACATACATTTTCTTGCTAGATATGTACAAAAGTGTAACACAGATTCTAGTCCATGACTAAAATTTAGAGCAGTTTTACAATTCAGAAGATAAATAACTGGAGATAGGGCAAAAGGTTTACCAATAATCTTCTGAATCAAGCAAGATTTTTAGATGTAAGTATTGTTCGATTTTTAAAATACCTATATGGTATGTGCTCTAAAACAGTGACAAAATTTGCGTTTAGAACATATCAAACTTGTAGCTTCTGCCTAAATAGATTAACAGTTTTGTTCACGTCAACCCATGCTTCAGTTTCTCAACACATCATAACCAATCAAATTCTCTCTAGTATTTGACGTGCCCCGCCCCCTTCAAGACGCTTTTCGATTGCTTTTCATTTGATGCACTCGAGCTCAACCACTTTTATTGGCTGAGCTGTGATAAAACAAAACAATATTGGCTGTTTTTTTTTTAAAGGGGATGAACTACCTGTCTTCGTCTTTCAGTTGAGATTACGTCAAACATCGAATAAAAATGGACATTTCACGGGACTTTTAAGCCTTTTAATGGCACTTTAAGCTTAGTACTAGTATCTTGAAAAAGATCTAATAAAATATTATGTACTATCATCATGGCAAAGATAAAATAATTCAGTGATTAGAAATGAGTTATTAAAACTGTTATGTCAGTTTTATCAGTTAAACAGAAATTAGGGTGAAAAATATACAGGGGGACTATTAATTAGGAGGAATAATAATAATAATTCTAACCGTATATCATGTCAATCCGAATAATTATTTGAAAATTATCTCAAATATTCGGAAAATCTAAGAACTTGCCACTTTATTGAAGGTATTAAAGTCAAAACCATCCATGTCTATAATGTGCACCGCTCCAGTTTTCCTACACGTTTTGAAGCTGATAGGAGAATGCCAATGAAAGCATATAATTGCAATCAGACCTTTCTTTCCATCTCTGCCCTGGAATAATAAAAGACACTCAACTATAACGATGGCAAAATGGAACGCAGAATCTTGTGGCTGGTGCTGACGTGAGCAGACCAGTCCGTATGACCTGCCCTGGTGTTCAGAGAAATGGCGATTATCATACGGGCGCTGAGCATCAGTGTCGTATTTCATCACCCTCAGTCCATCTCAGCACACAAAATGTCACAGGCATCAGAAAAGGGCTTAGCTGTAAAGGGTAAAGAGATTCTATCGTTTTTGTCCCCTTTTTTTTGCATATTCATACTCAGCCTGGCCTCATTTGAATTTCATCAAGCAAAGATAAGCACTGTGTTCTTTCTTGGTTGGCTGAGGTGACAATAACGCACCAATGGGGAGACAGCAAGGCGGAAGCTCCTCCTCTGAAGCGAACTTTCCCTTCCAACAACACCTGGCTGAGTTGAATAACACAAGCGGTGTGCTTAATTCAGACCTGCTGCGCGTGTCATGCATGACCCTGTGCACGAACTCATTATTAAACCGCTTGGGCTCATTTACATTGACGCTAGATGTTGATTGGTGTTCGGTTTATATTTCTCACTTGTATATGAATGAGGGTGTAGGCGTTTTATATTGGTGTCTGGCTGGCCAGATACCTGTTGGCCATTTGTTACAGAGGTCACATGTCTGTCATTTATTTTTTTGGTTTATTTTGGGATTTATTGATTCAGGCTGTGAGAAAGCAGACAGGAAACATTGGGTGGGTGAGATGAATTGGATCGGGGAATGACCAAACATGGATTCTTACTAAAGGCTTTCACATACACAATGTGCTCTACCTACCAGGCCTGACCTTTTGTGATTTATTTAATTTTTTTTCTATTTCTTTTTCTCTGAAGTCGGCATATGATGTTTACAGGGGCTTCTTACTGCAATAGCAATGTAGACTATGTGTGTGATTTTTTTAATAGTATGGTTCAATTTTACACTTTGTTTTTTCTGTAGGGATTTGAAAACAATCTTTGTTGAAATATTGTAAGTCATGAAGTAAAAAAAAAACAGCTATGAAGTGAATTGCAACATTTAAAAACTTTGATATGAATCAAATAAGTATATGAAACAAAATGTACAAAACTGTGTACTTGCAGCCTTACTGAGGTAAAGAACTACAATACCATAAAGCATTTCTAAATATATATTTTAATTTGGTAAATGTGCATTTACAAATGTTTAAATATTATGTTGTTTGTAATTTTTTTTGTCACTATTCGCTCAATGCAGCTCTCTTAATGGTGAAGTATTTGTATAGCATTATGGGAAATGTAGTTTTTTTATATTTATTCTAAAAAAAATTTTTTAATTGTTGCGTGAATGCAAACAGATGAATTCAACAAACACAAATTAGATGATGTCAGAGCTCAAACAGATAATTACAAAAAAATATTTTTTAGTTATTCTTAAGTTTTTAATTCTGGAATCCTGCTATAGCACATTTTTAAAAACATTTTGGTGGGTCAAACTATTGAGCATTTAATAAATGAGACCTCACTAGCTTGTAACTCTCTTTTAAAAAATGTTTCCAGTGCTTCAGTGTGCAATGGTTTAGCTGTGGGCCTTTTTAAAAGATTAACAAGTGTCTATACGAATTGTATAGTAGCTAATTACATGTACAATAAGTGGTAGTTTAAAGTCTGTTAATATCTTGACTAACCAAGTTCTCCACAAAATAATTGTCACTTTTATAAGTATAGGTTTTGGTGAATTAATTAGTAGTTTGAGTTGGGGTTTTTTAGATGCCCATGCCAACTAATACTTGGTGTTATGGTTGGGTCTTTACAATCAAATTAATTTGGCCCTAACTAACTTTACCGAAACGTTAATTTTGTCATGTTAGACATTGGATTGAAAAAAACATGTACTAAACACATTTATTGGATGAATATTTTTAGATCTTTTGCTTATTTCATTTAATAGATAACGTTTTTAATTTAGGGTTTGTAATAGGTTTGTAAGAAGTTTATGAGGTGGCTTTTACCTAATTGTGACCTGTGTCTGCTGGTTCAGGCAAGTTTAGTAAATTTAAGTAAATTCTGAACATTGACTTCCATGTTATTTTGTTTCTACTGGGGATATCAATGTCCGCTTTTTCTAACATTTTTAAGATATATTGTTTAACAGAAGAAAATAAGTTAATAAAAGTTTAGAAGTGTAAGTGTAAGTAAACAGAGGAAATATTCAGTTTGATAAAGCTTAAAAAAAAAAAACTATATTTGTTTTATTTGCTTAACATTTGGTTGTAGCAAACTGTTAAAAGAGCTCAGTGCAGTTTTTCCACCAAATACTAAAAAAATTATCAATAAAGGTTTTAAGCTTCAAAATGGTTTCATAAAGCATAAGTAATTATAGACAGGCGTTTGCATTTGTTTAAAACAATGTCGTTATTTGAGTAAAACTTGAATTATTTTAATCATTTCTAGATGAACAGAAATGAGATAAATAGAAATATGCTTTAAGTGTAATTTAAAATAATCTCTAGTCTTGCATTTGTTGCATTTTATTATATTTGTATATTTTGTATTTTACAACACAGAGATTTAAAAATTAAAAAGCTTTAAAAAGATTTAAAGATTTAAGAAGTTTTAAGAATTTCATTGTTTGCATTCAATGACAATAAAAAGCCAATTAATTAAAATATATTTAAGATAAAGTACAAAAATGACTAAAACGAAACTGCTTTATAGAAATTTTAAAAACAAACAAAATTTTTAAATGAAAACTGAACACAGAAACACTAAAATAACGTTTGAATTACCCAAATATTTGTTTATTATTATTTTCAATTCTGCTCATTGTTTATCACTTAACACAATTTGGTCACAAAAAAACTCTAAAATTAGCAAGTGACGAGCAAAAGGACATTTACAGCAGTATTCCCTGAGCTACAACAAGTGCCTCTTTGCTCAGGAAATACTACACAAATGGCGACATTTCCTCCAGAGCGTGGCAATCTCATGTGCCAGCCATCTTTTAGCTGAATAGATTGTATTCTTGATCTTCCCACCTCACAAACAATTTGCTGCTAATGGATGCATTTGTGTGCTTGTTAGACTTCATCCTCAAGGAATTGATGAGCCGCTGAAATTTCCCTGCTGGTCTGAAAACAGTCCTTAAATGTGGCACAGGGGCTTTTCATTGCTTTTGTGTTTTCATCATGTTTGTCTGTTTTATTAAAGGGTCAGTTCACCCCTGAAATTAAATATCTGTCATTGCTTACCCTCATGTTGAAGCAAAACCTATAAGATTTTTTGTCAGAACAGAAATTGGAACATTTTTATTGAAATTTGAGCTATTTATGTTTATCTATTGAAAGTCTTCTCTGCCAAAACTCTTGATGATTCAAGACTTTAAGACAAAATATTATTATGATTATGATTATGATTATTATTTTTACAAACTTGAAAAGTCGGTTTTAGATGAGAGATTGTTATTTTCATATCATGAACAGATTTAATTGAGCTTTTGATTCATTTTGATTGTGGGCGTATACAGCATACATATTTGATCACAGATGCTCATGCATGAGATCTGAGATTTACTCTTGTACGTGCGATATAAAATTTACATTTATTAATTTAGCAGATGCTTATATCCAAAGTGACTTACAAATGAGGATAAATGAAGCACTTTAAATAAGCAGAGACCAGTAATATATTGATGGCATGACGAATCTTATCTAAGGTTATTTATAAGTTAATTAGTGGTAGCAGCAGTAGTATTAGTAGTAGTGGTGGGGGAATTATTGAGTCCTTTTAATAGTTTTTGTAGGAAAGTGTCTGGTGCATATAGAGAGGAAAGACTGCCTCCTTCAGGTGGTTTGTTAATCCCACTCACCCATGTAAAGCTCACTCAGAATTCAACTTTTCAGAAAAAAATAGTGTTTCATTTAGTAGAAAGTGTCTGGTGCATACAGAGAAGAAAGAGTATGTCTCCTACTGGTAGTTTGACAACTTTTTAGCTTTGTTTTTGCAAATCTGTCGATGATTTGGAATCATCGTGTCCTTTTAGAAGACTTGAACAGAAAAATATGTCAAATTTGTGTTCTGAAAAAAAAAAAAGAAATCATATGAGCTTGGAATATAAATGATGACAGGATTTTTAATGAAAATAATGACTGACCTGACATTCGTGCTTGTGGGCAATAGGGAATACATTTGTTAGTCTGTTTGTGGTAGAAAATAAATGTATTAGCGGAATAATATGAGAATTAGAAGGTGTTTCTGTACTGGAAGTAAACTCAGAGACAATTAAAATCAGTTTTTAGGTAGCAAATCTTTGATATATATTTTTTCTTTGTTCAAAATAGTTGAATGTAGTGTTTATCATGTTATAAATGCTAGTAACGTATTTAAAAACCTTGATATTTAATCTATCATTTTACTGCAATCAACTGAAATTCCATGTTTTTTTATACAATTTTGAGGCTTTTTTTCTAGAGAAAAATAGATTATGCTACTTTAGCTGGGTTTCACAGAGGGGTTTACATATATAGATAGGATTGCTGTACTACATATGTATATACACAGTAAAAATGCTGGGTTCCATTGAAGGAATTGAGTTTGCCCATTTGTTTTTACAGTTTTAAGTAGATCGAACATAAAACAATTAAGTTGTCCCCAAAAAAACCTCAAGAATTGTGTTATTTTAGGTAATTTTAAATAAGTTGTTTGAACAAACAGCAAACGTCTTTTTTTTTTTTTTAATGAATGTGTGTTTGTGTGTGTCTTCATATAATAGCTACCAAATAGCTTCTGTTGTATGCTTGCTAAGAGTTTTGGGTGGTTGTTTAGACTTGTCATTTTGACTGAGTCTGTTGTGCTTGTGTGTTTCAGTGGGCTTTTGGAGAGCCTCCTGTTTCCGCCTCCTCGTGTTGCTGTACTACCATGAGCAGTTCCACTCCATCCACCACAGGTACCGTCTGTTCCTCCATATCACGTCCATTTACAGTCTAGACATTTTCAGACAATAAGAGATGACATGACTGGGCCGTTTGGTTGAATTATTCATGCAATATTACTTTTAGTCACAGATTTAAAGCCCACATGAAATCAGACCCATTTTGGTTTTCATAAACCTCTGTGTGTTGGAATTCATCTTACATGTCAACTGAATGTAATGTTTTGATGATCTTTCATTAAACTCTCATTTTCTGCTATGGTGAACCAATAGTGTGGAAGTGGGAAAAAGTAGCTGCTTTATTCTGATAGATCAAGTGCAGTATAAAATAAGCTTCTTACCTAATCTCAAGCTCATAGCAGGTAACTTTTTGATTTAGTGGCTAAATTCAAATTATTTTGTACGATCTGTTTTGTACATTTTTAATACGATTTGCTCATCCCACCATGGGGTGTAGGTTTGGGGTGAGATTCAGGTGTACGTTTTCATGTGAATGAAATTGTATGATTTGGTGCAAGCTTCAGTAGTGTTTATTAACTAATTATAAGAAAGTTATCTGTACCAATATTTGCAATTCACACCGATATTTGTCACTTGTACAATTATTTGAACTTTGACAATTTTTTTTCCAGAAGCTTCTGTGTTTGAATGATTTTTTTTTTGTACAAATTAGCCACTTTTCTGTCAATAGTAAAATAGTCACATTTATACGTGGAATAACCTCAATGTAAATTTTGGTATGTTTTGAGATTTACGGTATGAATTATTGCAAATTAGCCACTTTTCTGACATTATGTAAAATAGTTAATTCATTTTTACATGGAATAACCCTTAATGTCATTTTTATCATATTTTGAGATTCACATTATATGTTGGATTAAGCTGTACCATAAATAAAAAAAGAAAATAGGTCAGTAGTATTTCTTAACCAAATTTAATTAAGGTTACGGTATCAATATTTGTCACTTGCACAACTATTTGAACTTTAACAATAATATTTTTCATAAACATCTGTGTTTGGACATTCATGTTACATGTGTTTTGGTAATTTTATTAAAATCTCCTTTTCTGCCTGCTATGGTGTGGATGTTGGAAAAGGTAGCTTTATTCTGATTGGTCGAGTTCAGCTTATGAGCTAGTTGCAATTCATAACTTTTTGATTTTATGGCTAATTTGTAAGGATTTGTATGATCTGTTTTGTATATTTTAATAGTATTTGCTCATCCCACCATAAGGTGTAGGGTTAATGGGGTTCTGGTGTACATATTCCATTAAAAATCATGTTTTCATATGAATTTGTACAAATTAGCCACTTTTCCGACAATTTGTAAAATAGTTACATTTATACATATACATTTATACATCTCAATGTAATTTTTGTCATGTTTTGAGCATGTTATGTTAGATTAAGCTGCACCAAAACTAATGTCTAAAAATAATGTCCAGTAGTATTTCTTATCCAATTTTAATTTATTGGTACAGATATTTGTAACTCACACCGATATTTGTCACTTGCACAATTATTTCAACAATAACCATTGATATATTTCCATAAACACCTGTGTTTGCACATTCATGTTACATGTGCTTTGATAAACTTTCATTAAACTCTCCTTTGCTGCTTGTGTAACCAATGGTGTGGAAATGTATTTGTATGATTTGTTTTGGCCATTTTGATATTATTTGCTCATCCCACTATGAGACGCAGGGTTAGGAGTGGGGTTCGGGTGTATGCATTGCTTTTAATTATTGTATGTTTTCATATGAATTTGTTTATATGAAATTTTATGAATTTGTATGAATTAGACACTTTTCTGACAATGCGTAAAAAATAGTTACATTTTTACATGAAGTTATCTCAATGTAATTTTTATGTTTAGAGATTTACAGCATATGTTGGATTAAGCTGCATCAAAACTACCGTTAAAAAATAAATGTCCAGTACTCTTTCTTAACCGATTCTAGCAAAGTTATTGATTTTTCGATATTTGTCATTTGCATTATTATTTGAGCTTTGACCAATAATATTTCTCCATAAATATCTATGTTTGGAATTCATCTTAGATGTGTTTTGATAATCTTTCTTTAAATTCACCATTTTCTGCCAGTGTAACCGATGATGTGGAAGTAAATAGAAGTAGCTTTTTCTGATAGGTTGAGTTCAGCTTATTAGCAAGTTTCAAACTTATAGCAATTTGTAACATTTTGATTTAGTGGCTAATTCGTATTGATTTGTATGATCTGTTTTGTATATTTTGATACTACTTGCTCATCTCACCATGAGGCATAGGGTTAGAAGTGTGGTTTGGGTGTGCACATTTCTTTTAATGTTGTTCGTTTTCATATAAATGAAATTGTATGAATTTATAGAAATTTGCCATTTTTTTGTCAATACATAAAATAGTTACATTTATACATGGAGTAATCTCAATGTAATTTTTGTTAGGCTTTGAGATTTAGAGTATATGTTGGAAAAAGCTACACTGAAACTAATTATAAAAAATTGGCCATTAGTATTTTTAACCGATATTTAATCGGTTAAGTTATCGGCATTGAAGTAAAAATAAGTTAGTTCATTATTGTATCAACAAATATTTTTTACCGAAAATGGATTCAAAGGTCAATTTGACATTTTCATGAAGTCAACAGACATTTTTATTATTATTGTTTAACTATTTTTATTTTAAAGAATTTTATTTGGTTTATCATGTATTTCATTATGACATTATGTATTTAATTAATAAACAATTGTTTGTTATGGAAGCATTTTTAATCATATATTGATTTTCTTTTTTTTCATAGATTTTTGCTAAATATTGATAACCAGTGTCATTGCATGTCTAAAAACATAGTAATTATTATTAGATCTATTGACTTCAATCAGCATTATAGAGACAGACATTGACTAATACAAGAACAAATATGAAAAAAATCAATATTTCTTTTAAATAGCACAGTAAACAAACTGTGATGTTGTGTATGGTGGGGATATGGTTGGCGAGTGTGTTAGCTGTTATTTGAGCATCTGAATGGAGATAAAATGGAGGGCAGAACGAAATGACCCCATCATCTGCTCCCCATCGTCTCTTACCCCTCGCTGTCTTTTATTTTCTCTCTCGCGCATTCATCCTCTGCCTGGTAAACAATAATCTTTAATATGTTGTTGTGCTTCGGAAAAGGAAACAGTGTCTCTATTATTTTCAGAGTTTAATGTGGAATGGCCAGGGATAGCCTCCAGACAGCTTCTATATTTTGATATTTTCAGCGTTTCATGAAAGCTCCGCAGTGAACGCTTGGAATTTTAGTGATCCGGTGTAATAATTGCAAAACGATTCCTTTTAATGTGGTCAACTGTTGACGTTTTGTGGATGCGTATTGTGCTGAAAATAATGCAAAAGGGAACAAAGAAGCTAGTTTTGCTCTTGATGATCAAGGTTTGCACATCTACAAAGTCTAGGCATAGTGCTGTACCAAAAGCATATTTTGATTGTAAAATAAGTACGAAATGAAAGTATCAGGCTTACATTTCGTTGGCAAAGGCTTAAAAAAAATTTTTTTTAATGTGTTTTACTGTTTTGACATATTTCTAAAGGTGCCATTGACTTGAATTTTTCCCTGGATGTTGCAACAAAGGAAATCCATATATGCAAAGAAAACAATTCTAATTATTTTACAAATGAATTTATGCATAATTAAATAAAAGGACACAAGGGAAAAGTATTGAACCAATGAAGAAAGGGAGATGTAAAAAGGCAGTTAAAGCCTTGACAGCAGCTGAAAACTCTTCATAGTTCTTCAGCAACCCTCTGCCCTTCATCATTGTAAATGATTATTATAATTTACATTAGCAAGATGATAAAGATGAAACCAGGGTGGACATTTCAGCAAGACAATGATCCGAAACAGAGCCAAGGAAACTCTCAAATGCTTTCAGAGAAAGAAAATCAAGCTGTAGAATAGGCCAGCCAAACACCTGACTTGAATCCAATAGAGAGGCATTTTAAGCTGCCATTAAAAAAGCCTTTTGTATAAAGTATTAAACACATTTCAGTAGTTCAGTGCTTTTTCCTTATTTCATTCCATTGTTATTAAACATAAATAATTTTTCAGATTTTTTTGTTTAGTTTTTTTTATGTTTGTATTGTTTGAGTTTTTACCAAATTCTGGTTCAATCTTTCAAATATTATTTCCAGTAAAAAAAACATGACGTAAAACAGAAATTGGGGAAAAATAATTCAGGGGGTTAATAGTTCAGACTTCAACTGATAATTCAGGGCTGATAATTTAGGGGGTTAATAATTCTGACTTCAAATGTATATACTGAGAAATAAAGTGTGGTAGTTTTTTCTTATGTGACACAAAGAAATAATTCATTTAAATGAATGTCTATAATAGCTAACTTATCCAGAAAAAAAATCTTCTTAGCATTTAGCACATACAGACAGCTAGCTCTCTGCAACTCTTACATGGTCACCCACTGAAGCAAAGCAGGACTTCGCCTGTTCTGTACCTGGATGGAAGACCACATGGGAAAGCTAGGTTGCTGCCGTAAGTGGTATTTGTGAGACCAGAAGGTGCCCTAAACCTTCGGTCTGTGTGGGTTCTAACGCAGTATAGTGAAGGGGACTCTATACTGCTCAGTGAGCACTATCTTTCGATGAGATGTTAAACTGAGGTCCTGACTCTCTGTGGTCGTTAAATATCCCAGAATACTCTGCAAAAAAAAAAGAGTGGGGGTTTTACCTAAATTTGCCCACTGGCCTCTATCCATCATCGCCACCTAACTACCTCCATATCATAATTAGCTTCATCACTCCTCTCCACCAATCAGCTGGTGTATGCGAGCTGGTGCAGCATGGCTGGATGTGGATGTTATGCACTTGTAGTGGATGTGTAAAAATGTGTAACGTACTTTGAATGTCTAGGAAAGCACTATATAAATGTAAGAAATTATTATTTTTATGTGGAAAATGATAGGTTCATTTACATTAAAACACAAAACAACAAAAGGGACAAACTAAACTTTCACAAGATAAAATTCTCTAAATTAAAACAATATATTTCAGGTATTAGCATGACATATGCTGGTCAAAAAATATGTGAGTAAAATAGATAAAAAGATTAAAAAAAAAAGATATTTTGACATCCATATTTGTGTACCTGTGTTTTAATGTCTATGTAAGGGTTAATGTCAATTTAATAAATTCCTACTATGTTGTCTACAACTCATCAAAATGAGGAACAGGTATGAACTTCCATGTGATTAAAAACCATCAAAACCTGATGAACCAGTTTCATCAGGCTCTGAAATCAGCCTTTAACTAACTTAAATCTGCAGAGTCAGTCAATAAAAACCTGCATCTGTCAACCACTACTCTGAAGTGCCTAGTTTTTGTTAGCATTTAACATACAGTCAAATTAACTTCTACCTTGAATTGAATTTGACCTCAGGGGTTTGTCTCTCTGTTGTGGAGTCGGCTGTATCGCTGTTTGGGTTTCTTGACACAAAATGGCCTTCACATGCTTGTTGCTACGCAAAACTAAGAAAGTCATAACAAAGCTAACCCTGAGTCTGTGTACTAACAGTCCAGTCAAAGCTAGCTTACTGTATACATCAAGGTCAGCACACAGACCCTGTTTTAACACTGATAAACTGATGTTTAGTGGTGTTCATAGTCTCTGAGCTCCATGTATATGGTCATTAACTGGATGGTAACAATCATGCTAACGGGCATCTTCACTCTTGCCTGACCGCTTTTGCTAAAAACGTGTATAATTAGAAGTTATGGGCAGGAAGCTTTCTGTCATTATGAAATAGCAGCTAAAATTAAATGCTAGTTGTTTGCAGCGCTGGGAAAGTTACTTTGAGACCAAGCTACATGCTGTTCATAATTGAAAGTAATCTGTAAAATGTGCTACGTACTAAACAATCGATTTGTTTTTGGACAACATCAAGGAATTAAGTTAATTTATTAAATTTTACAAATTGAAGTGAACTGAACACAAAAAAGTTAAGTTGTCTAAAAAAAAAAACAAGAATTGTGTTATCTCAGCTCATTTTAAATAAGTAGTTGAGTAAGTTGTTTTAAACAAACAACTAACATAATTTTTCAGAAAAATGAAAATCACATCAGTAATTAATTATTAATTATCAATTATGATAAATATGATGATTTTTTTTTTCAAATGTAAGATTTTTTTTGCTCCTGATTGAGAAGTTAGAAGTTTATTTTTTTATTAAAAGCACCTTTATATTATATTATATTATATTATATTATATTATATTATATTATATTATATTATATTATATTATATTATATTATATTATATTATATTATGTTATATTATATTCTTGTGTCTATCTTATTGTCTATTATATTCTTGTGTGTTTTGTTTTATTTCCATTGGCGACTCCTAGAGGCAATTGTGTGCAATTGCACACTACAAAGTATCTTTGCAATGGCAGCTGTATGGGACGAGATCATCAGCATTTCTAGCAGGTATATAAGGTTTCCATACCATGCAGTTGACCTGCCAAACATTAAAGCGCAACTTGCAGAGATCGCCGGTTTTCCCAATGTAATCAGAGCGGTCTACTGCACGCACAGTGCTATAAAGGCGCCATCTGAAGACGAATTTGCATACGTGAATCGGAAACATTTCCATTCAATAAATGTGCAAATAATATGTGATGTTCAAATGCGCTTGACATAATACACACACTTATTAATGATTCCTACTTGTCTTCCTCGTGATGAAGAGTAGGCAAAATCTGATGCGTATTGGGGAAAAAAAAGAAGAAAGAGTTCATCAAACGATGGATTTGAATTGCGTTCATAAATGTTAGCGTCAAAACATGTTGCCATGCACTTTACGAGCTACACCACTCGCGCTGCTGATGTCCTCCCTCTTCAGCTTTGTTATCTCTGCCGATCAAACGGGCGGAAATCACTCAACTAGTTCATTCCAACTACAAACTTGCAAATAACACCGTTTTTCTCTGGTGACTCCAATAGGAGCACCTCCAATTAACATTCTGTTCAAAGTTTCTCTTTTAGCTTGGTTTTGCCATTGCTTTTTCATTTGGTTTTGCCAAGGTAGAGTCATTAGCATATTCATAAGGGGAGGAGGCAGGGAGGGGTTTTGCGCTCGTGCATGTGCGCTCAGTTTCACGTTAATTCGGATGTACAAAGAAAATATGCGTGGGATTCCGTGTACACATTGTTTCATACATCTGAATTTTTTACTGCGTATGCACATTTACAGCTTTGTGTCCGCAATGTTTTTGTATGATTTCAACGCAAGTCTTCGTACATGAGGCCCCTGTACCACATGTGTGTGAGGCAATATGTATATATATATATATATATGTGTGTGTGTGTGTGTGTGTGTGTGTATATATATATATATATATATATATGTGTGTGTGTGTGTGTGTGTGTGTGTGTGTGTGTGTATATATATATATATATATATATATATATATATATATATATGTGTGTGTGTGTGTGTGTGTGTGTGTGTGTGTGTGTATATTATATATATATATATATATATATATATATATATATATATATATATATATATATATATATTTATTTATTTTTTTTTTTTTTACAAATATAATATTATATTCATTAAATGTATAACAAAATAACACAATCAAATAAAATGAAAAGGTGTCTACTGAAATAATATTTGTTCTATTAAAGACATTGTTCACAATAATCAAGCCACTGATTTACATGAAGCAGTTAGAACATGATTCCGTTCCATAGCCACACACAGATTCAGTATAAACATATCAAACCTTTTAATGATTCATTCAATTCTACAAATTCATATCTTCAAACAGTTCAATGATTCACTCTGTTAACTTAATTCGGATGCTCACAGATTCAGTTTAAACAGCTCAATGATTTACTCAGCTCTAGTAGTTTGCATGCTTACAGATTCAGTTTAAACAGTTCAGTGATTCAGTCAGTTCTAGTAGTTAGAATGCTCACAGAATTAGTTTAAACCGTTCAGTGATTCACTCAGTTCTAGTAGTTTGAATGCTCACAAATTCAGTTTAAACAGTTCAATGATTCACTCAGTTCTTGTAGTTCGAATGCTCACAGATTCAGTTTAAACAGGTCAATGGTTCACTCAGTTAGTAGTTTGCCTGCTTTTAGATTCAGTTTAAACAGTTCAATGATTCACTCAGTTCTAGTAGATCAGATGCCCACAGATTAAGTTCAAACAGTTCACTGATTCACTCAGATCTAGTCGCTTGAATGCTTTCAGATTCAGTTCAAACAGTTCAATGATTCACTCAGTTCTAGTAGTTTGCATGTTCACAGATTCAATTTAAGCAGTTCCATGATTCATTCAGATCTAGTTCTAAAGCTCACAGATTCAGTTTAAACAATTCAATGAATCTATTATATTACATTTTTAAAACTTAAAATCTTTGACAGCCTTTTTCTTTAGAAATATATAAATTTCTTAGTTCATATTGTACATGCACTAACATTCATCAAACTAATGTTAACATTTTATAGTAACTAAAAATCGAAGACCAAAATCTTAATGCTGAGTGTAAACAATATCTGAATATGTTGGTTCAAGGAGCTGGTCTTTTTAAACCCCTCCTTTCTGAGAGTCGGCTCTGGTCTGATTGGTCGGAGAGCTCAGTTGTGATTGGTTTACAGCAACACCAAAATAACATGATCATATTCAGCTCTTCATCAGCATTTGTAAGCACAGTGATACGAATTGCAACAAGTCCATCGGTTATTAAAAAGCAAAATAGTTGTCATGCAGTGTTACTACAATAGTTATCATGCATGTTATATTATTGTTGTCACTTCCCAACACTAGTCCAGTAGTCACTCCTCTTTCCTTTAGAGCTGTAGTATATAAACACTTCCAGATCAGAGCCTGTTATCTGAAAAGCATGCAGAACTGGATCCTTTTTCCCATGTGAAGCAAGCCTTGTGTTCCAGCACATCAAGCATATGAGTGCCCAAAGGCTCCGAGTCGTTCCACCTTGGCAAACACATGCACACTTGATTGCCGTCTACTGGGACCACTCTGCCAGAACAATACCAAAGCATTTCTGCTCTGTCAAACCTGACATACTCTCTCTTTCTATCATTTCTCTCTCTTTCTCTCTCTCTCTGTCTTTCTCTCTTTCTCTTTTGCCCCAGGCAAAGTTGACTACAGCCCAGAACCATGAGTTAAAGCTGATCAGACATGTTTGGCTAGGGTTTGGGTGTTGGGTGTGTGTTAGTGTGTAGCCTTCATCAAACCAAGGGTACTAAGGTTTTTCATTTTTAAATTTGTTGTTTTATTTTAATAGTATTTTTACATTTGCTGTTAATTTCAGTTTAGTTTTAGTTGGTTTCATTAATGTTTTTTTAGTTTTAGTTTTTTAGTTATTTAGTTTTTATATGTTTAGTTCCAGTTTTAGTTTTAGTAATTCTACTTTAGCAGAGTTAACCAACACGTCTAGTGTCAACAACAGCAAACTTTAATGTTTGCACAGCTTACATTAACTCTTGTGCAAACCTCTCAGTGATAAAAGGAAATAATTGTTTAAACAGACACTGAATCCAAAACCATACAAATGTACCAAAATTATGATGAAAAATTGTCTTAATTATATATAAAGTTGAAGTGAGATTTATTAGCCTCGCTGATTTATTAGCCTTGCTGTTTATTTTTTCCTCCCAATTTCTGTTTAACAGGGAGGAGTTTTTTTCAACACATTTCTTAAATTAATAGTTTTATTAACTAATTTCTAATAACCGATTTATTTTATCTTTGCCATGATGACAGTAAATAATAGTTGACTAGATCTTTTTCAAGACTCTTCTAAACAGCTTAAAGTGACATTTAAATTGAGTTTTAAATTGTAAAGAAATTTGTGTTTTTAAAACAATTGAAGACAGCAGAAGTCAGTGATTCATTGTTATATATATATATATATATATATATATATATATATATATATATATATATATATATATATATATATTAAATGTATAGTTAAACATACCTAGATACATTTTTTTGATAAACGAAGAAAGTTTTGAACATGTTTTGTGTCTATATAGTTATTATTGCATATAATCGTGCACTAATGTGTTTGGCTGTAAATTCCCTCAACGGGTACTTCAGATCAGATTTGCCACCACAGAATGAGTGCTTATAAATTCTGAGACCAATTATTTAATTTTTTAATCATTCTTTTATTTCAGTTAGTGTTTTGGTGACCATTTAATTGAAAAAAAAAAATCAGCTAACATTTCAGATTTAGTCTTTCATTTACTAAAATAATCTTACATCAAACTGAGGAGAACTCTGGTAAATGGTAAATTTCAGTGTTTTTTTGAGTGGAGAGAATAGTGATGAAGCAACAGGCGTAAAGGTGTAAACGTTGTGGATGGCATTCCTGGAATGTCAGATTTGAGAATTGTTGACGGGAAGTCAAGTGAACAGCATTCTGTGAATTCTGTGGTGTCCTAGCAACAGTTTTACAGGAGCGGGATTTCACTGAGCATCACTGAATTAACTGTGACAGCGAGGAAGAGATTCTTCTCTAGTCTCTTGGGTGACGCAGAGACAAATGTAACCCAAAACGAATGTTTTCTACAAGCGGATAATGCTGCAGATTTGCTGAACAACTTCCTTATGCTGCGTCGTCTTTGTTTGATGCACAAACATACGTTTAATGTTTGCCTACTTTTTTGGGAGTTGTTTGTTTAGTGTGATGACAATACTTTTTAGGCAAACTGAAAACTAAATTTATTCTTATTGTAACATGGAATGGGATTAATTGAAATATTGAAGCATTTTAATTAGGTCAGCGTCAAATATATTGTTCAGAAATACAAATTTTCATTCAAATTGACATAAGGACAAAAGTATACTGTTGTTTTATTTATTTAAAGACAAAAATCTTTTTATTGTTAGTTTTCAATTTCATAGTTTTTATCATATTATTTAAACACTCACTAGCCACTTTATTATATACACCTTACTAGTACTGGGTTGGACCCCCTTTTGCCTTCAGAATTGCTTTAATCCTTCATGACATAGATTAAACAAGATACTGGAAATATTCTTCAGCGATTTTGGTCCATATTGACATGATAGCATTATGCAGTTGCTGCAGATTTGTCAGCTGCACATCCATGATGAAATCTCCCCTTCCACCACATCCTGAAGGTGCTCTATTGGATTGAGACCTGGTGACTGTGGAGGCCAATTGAATACAGTAAACTCATTGTCATGTTTAAGAAACCCGTTTGAGATGATTCGTGCTTTATGACATGCTGGAAGTAGCCATCAGAAGATGGGTGCACTGTGGTCAAAAAGGGATCGACATGGTCAGCAACAATACTCGGGTAGGCTGTGGCGTTGACATGATGCTCAATTGGTACTAATGGGCCCAAAGTGTGTCAAGAAAATATCCTTACATCATTACACCACCACTACCAGCCTGAACCGTTGATACAAGGCATGTTGGATCTATGCTTTCATATTGTTGATGCCAAATTCTGACCCTACCATCTAAATGTTGCAGCAGAAATCGAGACTCATCAGACCAGACACTGTTTTTCCAATCTTCCATTGCTCAATTTTGGTGAGCCTGTGCAAATTGTAGCCGCAGTTTACTTTTCTTAGCTGACAGGAGTGGTGCCCGGTGTGGTCTTCTGCTGTTGCATCCCATCTACCTCAAGGTTGAACATGTTGTGTGTTCAGAGATGCTCTTCTGCATACCTCGGTTGTAACAATGGTTATTTGAGTTACTGTTGTCTTTTTATCAGCTGGAACCAGTCTGGCCATTTTCCTCTTACCTCTGACATCAACAGGGCATTTTCGGCAGAACTGCCGCTTACTGGATATATTCTTTTTCTGACCATTCTCTGTAAACCCTAGAGATGGTTGTGCCTGAAAATCCCAGTAGATCAGCAGTTTCTGAAATACTCAGACCAGCCTGTCTGGCACCAAAAACCATGCCACATTCAAAGTCACTTAAATCACATTTCTTGCCCATTCTGATGCTCGGTTTGAACTGCAGCAGATCGTCTTGATCATGTCTACATGCCTAAATGCATTGAGTTGCTGCCATGTAATTGGCTGATTAGAAATTTGCCTTAATGAGCAGTTGGACAGGTGTACCTAATAAAGTGGCCAGTAAGTGTATATGTTTTTAGTCATTTTGGGTGAATTTTATTTTAGTTATCTGTTAATAATTTATTTTTAATGAACATATTGGTCTACACTGAAAAACAACAACAACAATGTAAGCTGAAGTCATTTTATTTTTACTGTTAGTCTACTTTTATTCTTTTACAGAACCCATTAAATTCTATTTTGTTTTTTTATTATAAGTACAATAATGACAAGAGTCAGAATGTTTTTGTACCACACTGATAAACATTCAATAAAAAGAGGAAAAAATACATAAAAAATAAAATTAATAATAATAATTCATTTGGTGAAAATATATTTAGATATTTTTCAACTAAATTAATAAAGTATTTAGTGCTACCTGATAATTTCAGCATTTATTAAAAAAATATTTGAACGTTATAAAAGTCTTCATTGTCAAATTTCATCAGTTTAATGCTTGCTTGCTGCTTATAGCAATTGTTCTTCTCAAATTCATCATTTGGAACTATTAAAATATTAATGGACCAAATATTCATAAATCTCCATAAAAATGATATTTCAAGCAAGATTTCTGTCATATGCTTTATTTTTAATTTCACCGGGCTGAACTATTCCTTTAGTTAAATCTATTAAACATTATAAAATATTAATTAGCTCTATTTTAAACATGATGACTATTTCCAACAAAACAGAATTATTCAGCAAAGAGAATGATTAAAAACTGCATAATGTTAGGACATCTCGTATTATTGCACAAATCATTCCATGCACTGAGTTTATATGGGGTCTGTGTATTTCAAAGATCCTTCTTACCTATTTCCTCTTGAAAAGCCTGTGGCATATTCGATTCAGGGATGGTTCCTCTAATCACATTAAATGCACAATAAGATTTGTTAACGGCACAATGAGATGAATCGGCGTGGCGAGGCCAGATGCCTTGATAGGTCATGTGTATGGTCTCCATGGCAACACAGGGTCATTGCAAAAGTGGACCAATCATCTTCCTTGTTCTCCTGGTGCCTGCTCTGTGGCGAGATGCCTGTCTCTAGGACACGTAAGGGTTTCATTCATGCGTCATAAATAAATCCATCGCAGTAAGGTTCAGTAATATTATAGCAAAGCTTATTGTGCATTTGAGTGCCATTTTTAGGATGTGCTAAAGTTCATAATTGAGCTTATTCAAACTTGCACATTTTATAATCCCGATGAGCCTCCAGGGGGGGAGAGTGCAGGCTAAGAGCTACTGAACAGCAGTTTATAGGTGTTGCATTAGAAAAAGAATGCGTTTCTTATTTAATTTGCACACACGTCCATTTCTGCCGTATAGAAAAATAGCCTGAATGCATCTGCCTGTTCAGTAAAGGGATTATCTAGTTTCTTTTCTCAGTTTGTTAGCTCTCAGCATGTGGTAGGCTACTGCCTCAGCTTGCATCGAGTTATTCCACTGGAGGTTTTGTTTTGTTGGCTGTTTAATCGGACCCATGTTCTGCGCATTAACAGTAGATGTCTTGCAGATGCACGCTTGTTTTTCATTATCCATGTTGCTTTTGACTGAATCGAGACTAAGGGAGAGCTCATTAGCATTAAATAAGGGATTGTGTTTGTTGCAGTCAGACTGGCCAGACATAATTGGAACCATTATTATATTGAATCTGCTTGCACAATCGACTCTGTGTTTCTATACCTCTCTAAACATTGTTTTATTTTAAACTGCTAGTGTCATTTTTAATACATTTTATGATGTGATGCAAGTACCTTATACTGGGTGCTGAATGCCTTAAATGTTTGATGACAGCCAGCCAGCATGTTACACAATAACTGAATCACATAATAACCCTCATAGATGTGCATGTTGTTGCTTGGTGCCTGTTGTTTTTAAAAGGTTTGAGCCTTGCTGAAATCTCAATAGTAAATTTTACTTGGTTGTCTTGGCATTGATTTATTTTAACTGCTGAAAAGCACACACTTCTATTGTCTTGGTTGTGTGTAGTCACATGGTTACTTCCCCTTTTTTGTGTCAGTGTTGCATCATAAATGACAAGTTGGCTGTAAATGTGTGGCAGAAAAAGACTTTAAAGAAGAAGTAAAGCTTGAATTTGTGAAGGGTGGGAAAGTATCTCAGTGCTAGGCTGTTAAAGGAGGGACTGGGTTATGAGGGGTGGCATGGGATCACTGCTGGGCTGTAAAGAGAAGGTATAGATTTGTAGGCTGCACTGTAAAGACCAGTTTTAAGCTATATGTTTGCATTGAAATACTTGTGGGGGGGGGTTTTCGTTTGCGAATTTTAAAAGTTTCACGTTTGTTCACCTTATAATAATAATAAAAATTGTACATCTAAATGGAAATAAAAAAAATTGGGTTAAAATAGTAAAATATGTTATTGAACACGGATAGATTCGCAGGATACAGTAAAATCAGATAAGAATGCAGTGCCCATGAAGTCCTTCCCCACGCTAATCACAGCATATGTAATTTACATATGTCTAAATATATCTGACGCATGTAAATTTTATTGTGTCTCTGCTGGGTGTCGAGTTTATACAGTATTATCAGGTTTTGTTGTAAAAGTACTAATAAACTTAACAGCACCTGCAACACAAACACAGCTGTGTAATCTACCATTGGTGTTCTTTCTTCTTTTGGTTACATGGAACTGTGATGTCATAATTTCCAAACAATTGCATTTATCATATACCGGCCGCTAGCTCTCTGCAACTCTCACATGATAACTCCCACTGAAGCTAAGCAGGGCTGTGCCTGGTCAGTACCTTGATGGGAGACCATAAGCTAGGTTGCTGGTGGAAGTAATCTTAGTGAGGCTCAACCTGCGGTCTGTGTGGGTTCTAACGCCCAGTACATTGATGGGGACTGCTCAGTGTGAACCGTCTTTCAGATGAGACGTTAAACCAAGGTCCTGGCTCTTTGTGGTCATTAAAAATCCCAGGATGTCCTTTAAAAAAAAAGAGTAGGGGTTTAACTTGGGCATCCTAGCCAAATTTGCCCAATTGCCTCTGTCCACCATGGCCTCTTAACCATACCAATAATAATAATAATAATAATAATAATAAGAAGAAGAAGAAGAAGAAGAAGAAGAAAAAGAATTCATTTTATTTATAAGTTGTGCCTTTGTAGTCAGCCAAGGTCGCCTTACAATAAGCATCAACAGCCATACTAGAACAAATTAAAACAAATAAAAAACATTACCAAACAAGTATAAACACGCATCGCAATATAAAATAACAAGTAAAAAACATGATAACATTTTTTTAAAGGAAAACCTGCTTAAAAAGATGGATCTTTAGACGAGATTTAAATGTGTCATTACTATCACTGCTCCTTAGATCCAGGGGAAGTGAGTTCCATAGCCGAGGAGCCATTGAGCTAAAAGAACTGTATCCCATTGTGCTTAATCGAGTGCGAGGTGGTACCAGGGAGAAAGAGTTGGCTGATCTAAGAGTGCGAGAAGGGGTGTAAATATAGAGAAGTTTGGTGAGATATTGAGGAGCAACATTATGAAGTGCCTTGAAAGTTAGAAGTAATATTTTAAAATCAATACGAAACTTTACCGGAAGCCAGTGAAGCTGATTGACAAGTGGTGTGACATGCTCATGAGATGGAGTCCTAGAGATGACACGAGCTGCATGGTTCTGAATTAGTTGGATTTTTTGGAGAAATTTAGAAGGAAGCCCAGAAAGAAGTGCATACCAGTAGTCAAGATGTGAAGTAACTAATACGTGGATGAGAAATGCTGTGTGATTGGTTGTGATAAAAGGGCAGAGACAAGTGATATTACGCAGTTGGAAATATACAGTACGTGTAATATTATTGATGTGATCTTCAAACGAGAGTGCTATCCAAGATGACACCCAAACTCTTTACCTGCACAGAGGAAATAATTGTGCTATTATCAATGTCTATTGTGAAATTATCAGCTTTATTCAAAACACTTTTAGTCCCGATGAGAAGGGCTTCAGTTTTGTTGCTATTTAATCCGCATATCATAACCATTCCCATATCATCACTCTGTCACTTCATCATTGTGTCATGTGGACGAAAGGATGAAATTAAAGATTTGTGAATTGATTCAAACACGTTGCCATGTTTACAGGTCCCTAAATTACTGCGTGAGGGGGAGGGGTATAAGTCAGTGTGAGGGTCTAAATTACAGTCCTAGGCTGGAAGATAAGATTTCAGTCAAGGTTTATATGCATCAAATACATAACATCTGTGCCAAACATTTCAACTGACGAACATATTAACAATAATACAACCATAAAAGCCGAATTAAATGTATGCATTAGCTTGTTACAGCCCTGAGTATGATTATGTGAAACTCCATATAGATACATATTGCAATGATTTCAGGTGCTTACTTAGCGATGCAGGCACACATATTTGCACAATCCTTAAATGCTCTGCTGATTTGGACTCTATAATACCTGTTTTATAACTTTAAACTATCAACATCCACCACTGAGCAATATTCTAGCGAGAGTTCTTCCCGCTACACTTTCACTTCATTCCGTGGTGGATTTTGGCATAGTCCATGTCACATGAAATGGTGAGTGGGGGGAATAATTTCCACAGAAATAATTTATGATTTCTTATGTGGCCTGGTACCAATTGTTCCACAGACCGGTACCGGACCGCGGTCCGGTGGTTGGGGACCACTGGTCTACATTACTCAGCTGGGCTGAAGAGACCAGTCCAACTCACTATAACGGGCTGTTGATGTAGGTTAAAATTAATGGTGGGGATGTGTTAGGCTAAAATTTGGACCAGTGTTTGCTTGGTGGTGAGATGGGAACACTGCTGTCAAAGAAAGGTCTAGACATGGGCTGTGAGGGTAGGTCTAGAAGACTGGTAGTAAGGACGAGCCTGATCACTGAGATGGCATGTAGGTGTAAAGTCTAGATCCCTGTTGGGTTGATAAAAGAGGATGGTGAGCTGAAACGTGAGGGTCAAAAAATACTGAGCTGTGTGGGGAGTGTCTAGTATGGTTTCTGGGCGATGGTTTCTGGGGTACCTGGGAAGGGTATGGATCAGTTATAAGTGATGGGTAAAATAGGGTCATTACTGGATTGTGAGGATCATCTAGATCATAGTGCTGGGCTCAACTTTGGTGAACTTTGAGGAGTGAGATGGAATAAATGTGCTTGATGTGTAGGCTGGGGAAGGCTTTGTAGGCTTGAGGCTTGGTAGGTTTGAAGGAAGGTTTTAGATCTCTGGGCTGGGTATGAGGTTAGGGATCCGATCAATTTAATTCATGTTTATTTATGTTAGGGTTGGGCGATGTCGACCAATTTGTCATCTTAGGATGTCTAATGTGAAACTTTGCGATAGACGATGACATCGTTGTCATAGGCGGAGGTGAATTAATTATTCATGAATAATTAATGAATTCATAACGAATTCATTATTTGTAGCCTACCGTTTCAACTACCTGACCCGCATGGTCTTTGTTTTACCCATAAGCAAATCATAAATAAATAAAGACCATCTGTCAATCACCTTTTTTTGCCAGAGGTTGGTCGGTAAAAAATGTGCACAACCAAGAGTATCTAAGGTTTTCACTAAAATTACTAAGCACAAGTGTGAAAGTGAAAGACTGAAGCAGTGTATGGACACTGTGACACGTTACCTGATATATTCAAATGACTGAAAAGCCATGAGAAAGACAAGATTAATTAAATATCACGTTTAACAACTATAGTGATGCGCGATCCAGCGGTACATCTTTGATAAACTGTCTGACGTGCACTGCTTTCTGGAGCTCCTCAGACGAGCGCATGTCAGTGTGTGTGGCTGTGTGTGTGGTCACGTGATGGGCGTTTTCAACAGACGGAGGGCTGTTCAGAAATGCTAGGTAAAACACGATGTGGATGTGGATCATTTTCGTTTTAAAATGCCATTTTAATACTAAGATGTATTAGTGTAAACAGGGTCTAAGGGTGTATTTTTAGTGAGTGGGTTTGCGACAGGGGTCGGGCAGACGATATTGATGTCGGCTCAGCATCGTGTTGTTTATTGGCCATAGGCATCGTCTATCGCCCCAACCCTAATTTATATATCGCTTTACAATTTAGATTGTGTCAAAGCAGCTTAACATAGAAATTCTAGTAAATTGAAAATGCGTTAGTCAAGTTTTCAGAGTTGAAGTTCAGTTTAAATCAGTTCAGTTTGATTTAAATTTAACTGCTTAAAGTTTAAACACTGAAGAGCCAATTCATCGATGCGCTGCCCCACAAGTCCCAAACCAAGCAAGCCAGTGGCGAGGAACAAAAGGGAAAAAAACTTGAGAGAAAGAAGATCACTGAGTAAAGGAGGAATCTAATCATTACTGATCTGTAAAGGGAGGGTCTATATTGTCTGGACAAGGAGAGCGGGATCTAATCTCTGTTCTGTGGCCATTAGGATGCAAGTGAAGATTGTATTAAGAGAACGATGTGATCACTCTAGTTCAACACCAAACACTAGAATTACTAGAAACATCTTGGAAGATGTGTTGAGAAAAGTTAGTGCTAAACCCTTTAGGACACCCCTGCTCTAGTGGGCTGTTAGAGGAGGGTGTATATTACTGGTCTTGGGGAGAGAGGGATCTGATCACTCTACTATAATGTGATAGAAGGGCCTGGATTACTACTCTGAGGAAGGGGTTGGATCATATTGCTGGGCTCTGATGGAAGGGTTTAGATCTTTGTTCTTTGAGGGAGAAATGGGATTTCTGTGCTGGGCTTTGGAGAGAGGGTCTCTGGACTGTTGGTTTGTAAGAGCAGGGTCACAATCACTGTACACTGTACTGTGCCTGATATTTTTTTTCAACTGTGACTGGATGTCCTGCTGATGATAGCACTTTCTTTTGTGCACTGCTGTTTCTTTCTTTCTTTCTTTGAGAAGAGAGTGAATATATTTGTCACTTGTTTTTGTACACTTCTGAATTCATCATGGAGAATATGGCTATATGTATATTTTGAATTCACCACAAGTCTGGCTACTGTAAATTGTAGTATGCATTGGTTATAAATAAAAGTCTAACAGACTGACATTCTACATCTTTTAATCGCATACTTGCAACTGAGACTGATTGCTTTGATGCTGTTATCTGCAATGAGACAAACACGATCAGTGCAATCTTTTTTACAAGAATGGTAAAGCTGCAGCAGACAATCCACCAAAGTCTGTCTCTGTTAAACCTGTCACCAGTCTGTGATGCGCCCCAGGACATAGCCAAGTGCCAAATGCCCCACAATGGGCGCCATTTGGAAACGTGACAGACTACAGAGGTCTGTTTAATCCTGTAAGAGGCTTCTCATATTGTTTCCGAGGGGAAGTATCAGAGATGCTGTCCACCACCATTGCATTGTCAGTTCTATGTTTCTGCCCATGTCTGTCTACTAGTGTGTCTTTTTGAATTCATTTTACTCTTGGCCCTTGGAGAGGCTAAAACATTGCAAAATATTTTGTGACGGTAACCTTTTGGTGTCACTGAATCAATATCAATTCTCTTTGGTGTCTGAAGGGTCTTGCTTATGAAACATTCATGTATATCAATGCCAGGTTTGGCATTTGGAAATCTGGTCAATTAAAAAAAATGGATAATCTGTTTATTTCTTTTTTCTTTTTGGCAGCTAATGGCACTGACAGTAAACAGTATAAAGGAGACCGATCTCCCTGTGCCCCCTCCCGCGTCCTCCACGTCCGCAAAGTTCCCATCGAAGTGTCCGAGGCAGAGGTCGTCTCACTAGGTGTCCCATTTGGCAAAGTCACCAACCTATTGATGCTTAAAGGGAAAAATCAAGTAAGTGCTCCACCTGTGAACACATCTCTGCCATTTTTTTTAGCTCTGTAAGCATCAGCAGTATGACTGTTGGAACATTTGTAGGACCATTTGTAAAAAAAAAAAAAAAAAAAAAAAAAAAATGATGGATTTGGAAATTAACTTTGGGAATCGTCTTTTGAGATGTTCAAATCTTAAGCTTTCATTTGGTTTAGTGGCAGAATTTCCGGATTAAACAGCATGAATAAGATCAGAAGAAATCCGTATGTACATATTCCCACAGTTGAATCTCTGTGGGGTTCATCATGGTGTAACTAACATGATTTAGGAAATGTGGGCCTAACCCCTCAATGGGGACAATGGTGTGACAATGCCATTGTCTTAGGCAATGTCTTAAACCTAAAAATGAAGCATAATGAGATTTTAATTATAGATTAGCATGTTCTCACTAGCATAAAGCTAAATGCAAAATATTTTGTATGTTATGTGTCTGGAACAGCACGGTGGTTCAGTGGGTAGCACTGTCTCCTCCCAGTTTGCATGTTCTCCCCATGTTTGCATGGGCTTCCTATCTTCCAAACACATGGGGTATAGGTGAATTGAATAATGTAAATTGGCCATAGTGTATAAGTATGTTAATATGTGGGTGTTTTCCAGCACTGATGTGCCATGCAGCGCCATGCATTTTAGAATTCTAAACATAGGTTTCTATCAGGATACACACACCGGCGCCGCAAGTCGGTGGCTGTCGGCGGCGCCCGTCCACGGCTCAGGACGCAGTTCATTTTTCAGCCGCGCAACAGAGCACCATCTGATTAGTTTATTGTTAAATATCATTCGAATGTGTGCGTCTGGTGTGTGATACTTTAAACTGTCATGTGCACGCCGTGTCGCGGCGGTGAGCGGCGCTTCTGGTGTGCGACCTGCTTTAGTACTAGGTTGTGGCAGGAAGGGCATCCGCCAATAAAACGTGTCAGAGTAATTGCTGGTTTATTCAGCTGTGGCGTCCCCTGATGAAGACGGGGATATGCTTAAGCGGGGTGAATGAAGACTATTTATACTTGAAATGTGTAAATCGAAGTGGAAGAAGGAACTGAAATTATGTAATTTTTAACAAAATCCGGCCAAAAATAGTTCATATATGCACAGGTTTATAGTGTTTTTTTATACAGTTATATCTGCACATACCTGTAAGGCGATTATAAGACATTATTTTAGTTGTTTTGAGGGATCTGGTCATTTTGACTGTTTTGACGTCTGTATGCAAACCCATTCTACTAATAAACACCTCCAACAAAGAATCATTTTAGCTGTATTTTGGCCTATATAAGGGGACAAGAGTTCAGATCTGTTTTCGCTTCATTAGTGCTGTCCACTGATAGAAACTGAAGTGTGTATCCTTTCAAACACATCAAGGTCCATCTAATAACAGAAGCCCCACAAAAAACACTGCAGTCTCTCAATTCCACTTGAGTGTCTTTTCATATTCAAATGGAATCTGGCATATTTCAACAAGAAAAGATGGATTTCTAATGCCCTGGTTGCATAATGTGTTGTTTGCTGCTTGATTTGATTGGGGCTTCAAAAGATTTCAGTTTATTGTCAGGTTTTGCATCTATAAAACTTACACCTTGCATGATGAGGTCAGAATAATCACGAGCCAGGCTTGTTGAGACGAGCTTTAGGGCTTTATGACTGATACTTAGGGTTAAGGATTTGAACAAAGCTCTTAAATAATAATGTTCAACTTTGTTCTTTATTATTTGTAATACAGGCTTGATTAAGCTTGTTTGACTGTTCATCCTTAAGTAACAGTTCTTCTATTAGCCTATATATTTATTTGTTTCATTTTAGTGTTGCAGACTGAGGAAAAAAAACTGACAGCACATATGCACAGTTGAATTATAGTGTTTTCACAGTCAAGCACTTACAGCACCTCTTTTTGTATTACAGGCTTTTATAGAAATGGCTTCTGAAGAAGCAGCGATGACCATGGTCAACTACTACACCACAGCCACACCCCATGTTCGCAACCAACCTGTCTACATTCAGTATTCCAACCACCGTGAGCTCAAGACTGATAATCTGCCCAATCAGGGGGTGAGAAGCACATACTGACAAAGTGCACTCTACTTAGAAGCATATGAGGAAATCACACAAGTCATTCATATACATGGAACTTTGTGTAGCATGGAATATCATAGAGTTTTTTGTTGTTGTCTTACATGTTTTAATTTGAACCTGGGGTCCGTTCTTTGTACGTGGATTACTCAGTTAGCTGGATTTGGATGTTGACGATTTGACACGATCCAGGATCGTTTCGTTCTTCAAAGCTGATCCGAGAGTTGTTGTCATAGCAACAGTTCTGGTAGATCAAACCTGATCGGGAGCAGGTTCAATTCATATAAACAGGATTAGATCGGCTCAGTTCATGCAAAGAAAATACTGAAAGTATGTACCAAATGCTGATATTTTCTTACAGTAGTAGTTATATACACTTGGGAAAATATCAAAATGCTTTTGTAAACATCCAGTAATTCTTTACACTGATTAAAAAAATGGCTACTATAACAAAGACAATCTTTTCAAAATGTAGAACTAAATACACTGATATGGATTGAAATACATGATGAATACTCTTGACACATGAAAGTGTAAAGCCTGCAGCTCACAACAAATGTGGAAGGTTATTGCGTGTCATATTTAACAAAGCGTTTACTGCTAGTTTGATGTAATTTTGCTCACATGGATAATTGAATATTAATCAGATGATGTCATTACGTTGATGTGCTGTCAGCCAATCGTTGCATTGCTGATCATGATTTTGAGCATCGATAGATCTGTCCTTTCCAACACAAGCAGCGATCTCAGATCAGTTTATCCAGACATTCTAATCTGATTCGTGAACTTCTTTGAAGAACCAAATTAGCGAGAGATCAGTTATCAAGATTAAAAGATCCAGGATCTGCCAAATCATCTTAGATCATTTAAGCGAGGTATGAAGAACGAACCCCCGGAATGCAATTAAACTTGAGCTAAAACAGAAATATAGCAACAGTTAACTGTGTTTCTGTGTAATATTCCTATAAACAGTTAGCTATGCAAATTGTAAAATTGCACAAAAGTATAAAAGAACATTATATTAAAGGTAATCGTGACCTTTTAATCTCACAATTCAGACTTTTGTCTTACAATAGTGAAATTAAATTTCACAATTTTTTTTTATTTTTGAATGATTTATTTAATTTTTTTTATTTTGCAAACACAAACAACAACCACCAAGAACAGAAATGGAAAGGAAAAAGGGGAAAAATAGAGAATGCAAACAATAAACTCTATAGGTATACAATATAGTTGGGTTAAATAAATAGAGAAATAAGTAAGTAAGTAAGTAAGCAAGTAAGCAAGCAAGTAAGCAAGTAAGTAAATAAGCAAACTAGGTAAAAAACTAATTGGGGACCAATGCGTTCTACAACAATCTTAATGGTAAACTTCAAGGCAGTGAGGGGTTGAAAACCCTTATGTATTATTATTATAAGACGTTTTGCACAATTCTGACAGTTCTCTCAATTGGATTAATGATAGATTGTATGGCTTGTTTTATATGCAAACAAGTATCTGCATCTGAAAAAGTGTAAACCAAATGGCCTACTGGAAGTCAAGTGTTGTGACCCAACCAAACCGGTTGGGTAATATCTGGGTGGGTTATATCCTTTGTTATAAAGTTCTGTCTAACAGACAGTACTTTGGGTTGAGTTATAGGTTAACATCGATGCTGAGGGACTATACTATTCATTGTCTTCAATAAAGTCTTCCCTTCTGTAAGAACTTTGGTCAGCTTACTTATTGTATGCATTAGAGTCATCTAATACATTGGCAAGCCACCCAAAAACAGTTTAAGCCAAATACAGCAAAATCTAACTATAGAAACTTATATTTGCCTGTTATTAAGACAGATCTCTGTATTTACACAGTCAAAATTACGAGATAATTAAACATAAACCCGCAATTCTGATATTTCTGCATGCATTTGTGACTTCTTACCTCAGAATTCTGACATATAAACTCCATTTTGTTTGGTATTATGTTAGTCCTTCACTGGTGTATTTTAATCCTTGTTTCTTCATTTCTTTGTTTATTCTCATACTTGTGTGTGTGCGAGTTCTTCTCTCAACATTAATAAGCAACTCTGACATTTTACAGAGAATTCTGAGTTCATATTATGCAATTTTAATATTATAACACATAATTGCATGTATCACATTTCTCAATTAAAATAATTAAGATGCATCAATTTCTTCACTAGCTCATTTTCTTACTTTCCTTACAAACTCAAAACTGTATCTCTGCATATATAATGCCTCCTTCACACTTTTGCTTTCCCTAGAGCTATTAGTTTTACAGTATGTAAATGTCCTCATTACACAGTCATTTGCTGATAGTGCATTTTAGTGCTCTGGGAATCAGGCACACCTGCTCGCACAATATTTTCAAAGATTCAGATGTGAAGTTTTCATGAGTTTTGCTATCTGTTAACACTGCATATCTCACTCTTAGAGAGCCCAGGCTGCTCTGCAAGCTGTCAACGCAGTGCACACTGGGAACATGAGTCTCTCTGGGACTGCCACAGCCAGTGATGGAGGAATGATGCCTGGACAGAGTCCCGTGCTTCGTATCATCGTAGAGAATCTCTATTACCCAGTGTCTCTAGAAGTGCTGCACCAGGTAAGACCACAACACTGCACCAACGTTTCACCTCTCTTTCAAATCAAATATCGCTGGCTATTAGCAGTGATTCTGATTTATTATCCTTTGATTTGTTTTGGTATTTGAATATTACAACATCAGAGTGACATCATAACATAATTTGGGCACACTTTTACAACTGCACACTTAAAATAATTTTTTAACCATTGGAAAATATTTAATTAATTGATTGTTAAGCAGCAATTTTACAATAACAAACATCATTAAGCAGTTTATAAATATAGCTACAAACACAGTTTTCTTGACTTATAAGTACGGCCAGACAGAATCTGCAGACATTTCTGTGCAGAATTTATGTGGAATGATATTAAGAGTATTGTAACTAAAACTTAATATATGAAATAAATAATAATACCCTTTTAACTTAAAAAAAACACTATTAGATTTACTTATTTGGTAAACAAAGCAAGTCTCATATAATTTATCTACTTAAATTTGTAAATATTACTTTACAAACTGTATTTTAAATAAATCAAATAAACATTTTCATATTAGTCAATAATATTACTGAAATAATTTAAAAACTGAATAAATATACTGTAAATTTACACAAGTCCATAAATAGACAATAATTGGATAAAAAATTGCAGATTTTTGCACATGCAGTGTGGGTCTACTTATAAGCACATTAATAATAAGATATATATAGGATAAGGCGCAAGACGTGTTTGGCTCGATCGGTTGCTATTTTCAGACCAGCGTAACCCTAATTTTCATATTTTGCGCCTAGTTGTTTAATAGCAAATCCAATTGCGTCACTTTGTGGACTCATGGGTGTGCTAGGAGGTGTGTTAAGGCGCATTGTTGGTGCATTGCTATTTTGAGAAACTGAAATATACCGTGCCATTAACCAACTAAAAGCTGCTCTAAAGTCCAGTGCAGAGTGCGTCAGTTATGCTCATATGCAGGTCCAAACCCCAGGGGGGTTTCAGTTAATTCTTGACAATTTGCATTTGTATAATGTTGTTATTATTATTAGCAGTATTATTTATTATATGCATATTTATATTTGTTTGTATAAAAACAAGTTAAGAGTTGTCCACCTGTTGGATTTTGGAGGCATATGCATCACCATATGGGGCATAAGAATAGGATGCGTGTTTGGAGACAACAAAAGTTTTTTTGACCTCACTTCATTATTATAGTTTTTTTATTAATTTGCTGGAAATTAGAAGTGAATTTAAAAATAGCTTTAAAACAAATCTTTGCTCTTAACAAACTTAATTAAATATGTGGGCTTATGGATGTCTTCAATAGAGTGGGTTTCTATTGTTTCCTTATCCACAAAAATAAAGGAGTAAAGTAAAGAGTAAAAGAAAAGTAAAGAGAAAGTAAAGAAGTTGAATGGAGGAGGCTCATTCTTTATCCTCACGCTGCTGATGGTCTGTTTAACTGTTTTCTTGCTGAGTCAGTTTTTTTACCTTACAAAGTCTGCGATGTAAATAGCAAATGAAGTGACTCAGCTGACTCTCAAAGTGAATAGGAGATGGGTCTTTGATTGGTTTAATGCACATTATCCTCAAAACACACTCAGAACTCATTAAGAGAATAAGCACAACCCTGTTAGACCATGTGCCGGGCAAAGACTGTATTTTTTTGTCCTTAAAATAGTGGATTCAGACATGCCCTTAATGTTTTTGCACCATGCACTTTATATTTTGCGCCTAGATTGTTAAAATAGAGCCCATTATCTTTAATAGAAGTGAAGTTGTTTTAGAAAAGCATATACTAACACACATGTTAACCATTGCTATATAACTGAATAATAGGATATACAGTTGAAGTCAGAATTATTAGCCCCCCTAAATTATTAACGCCCCTGTTTATTTTTTTCCCCTAATTTCTGTTTAATGAAGAGAAGATTGTTTCAGCACATTTCTAAGCATAATAGTTTTAATAACTCTGATTTATTTTATCTTTGCCATGATGACAGTAAATAATATTTTACTTGATATTTTTCAAGACACTTCTATACAGCTTAAAGTGACATTTAAAGGCTTAATTAGGTTATTTAGGTTAACTAGGCAGGTTAGGGTAATTAGGCAAGTTATTCTATAACGATGGTTTGTTTTGTAGACTACTGAAAAAAAAAAATTAGCTTAAAGGGGCTAATAATTTTGTCCCAAAAATATATTTTTTTAAATTAAAAACTGCTTTTATTCTAGTTCAACTACTGTGAAAATTATATTTTATATATATATATATATATATATATATATATATATATATATATATATATATATATATATATATATATATATATATACATATATATATATACATATATATATATATATATATATATATATATATATATATATATATATATATATATATATGTATATATACATACACACACACACACACACATATATGTATATATATATATACATATATATATATATATATATATATATATATATATAATATATGTGTGTGTATGTATGTATGTATGTATGTATGTATGTATGTATGTATGTATATATACATATATATATGTGTGTGTATATGTATATGTATATATGTATATGTATATAATTAAAAATATTAATAATTTACTAACTTATTCTGAATGATTTTAAAAACCATTAACTACTCTTAAATACAAATTGTTTGTAAATAATGCAATACTTAATTTAGTAATGACAAATCAATCAGTTACAAAGTATAAAAAGTACAATTATTAAGCACATTATAAATGTTGTTTAAAGTCAAGAAAACAGAATTTGTAGCTGTATTTATAAATTGCTTACTAACATCTATTAATCTAGAGTTAATGCTTAACAAACAATTAATTAATGAATGATATTACGGAGATTCTAACTGGTAGTGTAAGTCTAGGTTTTGGGGCTAGGGACTATTTTCAGGTGCTACGTAATATTATTGCTCCAGGTGCATCCACGGTAAAAGTCCTTTGATTATTAAAACTGGCTGAGAGAATAGTTCCTAGCCATATTGATCTAAAAAAACAACTTTTTATTTTTCTGTTGGTTTAAATATGTGACGTAACTACAGAAATGTCAATCGTTATATATAAAAAAGATCAAAACGATCATTTTGTTTGAAAAATCATTTATGCTAAGTGCTCCCGCCAGACCTGGAAATCGACTGAATTGAGTAAAATTGGTAAAACTCAGCTGTTTAAGTCTATAATCTATTTACAAACAAGTGGAGTGTTCCTTTAATGTAAACACATCTGATTAGCAAGTGTGTTCATAAGCTGAACAGAATACTGTGTGAATTGAGAAAGTGTAAAAAATAAATCTGATTCAACACACACACGCACAATTTATTTAATTTTAAATAAATAACAAATTGCCATTATTTTCACAATAGATTTTCAATTTGTGTGGCATTTTTGTTGATTGTGGTGATTTATTTTATTTATTTACCAATAATCACCAATAATCTTCTCCCCTGTATCAGGCAATGCTCAGGGGTTTCCTTTCTAAGCTCAAGTGCTTGTTGCTGTGTTCATTTGCTTTCAGTGTTTACCATGTGCACTTCTTTGCTGTCACCTGGCAACCTTGTAAAATGGTGTCAAAATGTTGAAGCCCTGAGTTCTTAAACCACTCATAAATCTTAAACCAGTCTTCAGATAGCTTACTGAACTACATGGAGCTGTTAACCCTTGTCAGAATGCTCTAATTTAATGGTTTGAAATGATTTTCTGCAACAACAAAAAAGATTTGCTACTTTTTTTAACCTTGTTTTAGTACAAATATCTAAAAAATCTGAAATCAAGAAGCCTTTTTATATAGAAAAGTTAAAAATATCAAAAATAAAAATAATCTGTTAAAGGGGTTTGTAAAATAATTGTATTATTTACAAGATTAATTTACTCACCTCATTGGCAGATTATTTTGCTTTTAAGAAAAACCCTACTTAATTTTGACCTATTATTTATATTTTCAGCAATATTTTTTACTTGTCCAGAAAATGCTTCTTGATTTAAGAATTTTGGATATTTGGAATAAGACAAACCTAAGAAAAACCATTTTTTAAGTTTTCTGACTGCTTATCAACTAGCTAAACTACCTCAAAATCATTTTGGAGACTAACTAATCCTGCTCAACCAGATAAGATAAGATTAAATATTATTTTAAAATTGTATATTTTTATTTACAAAGGCTGTTCTTGTCTTCTCCTTAATTTAGATCTTCTCCAAATTTGGAACGGTCCTGAAGATCATCACCTTCACCAAGAACAACCAGTTTCAGGCCTTGCTACAATATGCAGATCCAATGAACGCACATCATGCCAAAGTGGTCAGTATCAACAAACAATCCATAACCACAAGATGCTCCTTTTAATAGCAGACTGTTTTAACATTTAATTTGTAAAACAAACACATTTTTAGAAACTAGCACTTTTTCCATTAAGTTCTAGTACTTCATTAGCAGCTAGTGCCTGTTATTTAGTACCTTTTAAATAAAAGGTATTTAGCGCATAAATAAAAGGACGTAGAGCAGAACTGCAAGTGCAAAGATGACGCGTCGGTTTCTCACTATAATTCATAGCAGAGTTTTCTTATCCTATGAGAAGAGCCGGCTTCTTAATTACTTATGACTGCACATGCTGTCCAAAAGCAAGACACAGACCTGCCAGTGCCACTGCCAAGCTGTGAGACCCTATGTTGATGACTGGGTGAGACCGCGTCCACGGACCCACGGCACAGAGTACTTAGCCATTTATGAAGGATTGTATGTGTTTGTTTCCATGATCCACGAGCCTTGTTGCATGTTTTTCCCCACGATCCTGTCAGGGCCGATACTGGAAAGCTGTATGTCTGCAGCCAGCATTTTTGTCGGGAGAACGGTTCGAGTATGGCGGAGAATGGCGGAGTTTGTTCTTTATCAGTGGAGTTTGTTCACATTTAGTCACATCGCAGTGCTGCTGTTTTCGCCTAAATCCTCCAGATTACCAGCAGGGCTAATGGTTGAAATATGCAGGGCAAGAGATCTGCTGCACTGAGTCTGCATTCAGACTTGGGGATTAAGGGAGAAGTCCTCATTTATAATGTTTAAATGAACACGATTATCTTTATAATGATATAAGTTGTGGTTGTGCGTATGAAATTACAAATGACAAATGTAGCATGGCATTAAATTACAGTTAATTTCTTTGCATTTTAACTTTGTAAACTATAAAATCATGCATCTCCTCACGGTTTGTGTCTCATTTTGTGAGCTAACTGTCAAAAGTTGTTTGCTTCCCACCTTCTCCCCTGCTCTGCTGGCCATGCCCACTCCTGCCTCTGATCGCTAAGCTTCACGCCCATTATGATGTTTTTTTTTTTTTTTTGAGGTAAACTTGAACTGAAAGTGGGGGGTGTCATGGCCCTTTAAGAATTCTTGTATTACGCAAATTTCACACTGTTAGTGTCTGCATTATTGAATCTTTGTCTCTGCTCTTTTCACTTTTGATGTTGAAAATTCAGAGTGAAAATAACAGAGTGACTTTTATTGATATTTTAGTAGTTTACAACAGCATGTCACATTGGAAATAATATATATCTAGAAATAATCACTTCAAACTATTACAAATGTCAATAAAAGCCACTTTTCCATATTAAAAGTCGTTGGAAAAAAGATCAAGGTCCAATAATGCAGTTCAAAAGCATAAATAAACAAAATTTTTACTGTGTAGTACTTTATAATTGTGTCAAAAATTTAAAATTACTAGAACCATAAAAATAAAAAACGACTACTATTTATATAATAAATGTTAAATTGGCTTGCCATATACTCTTAGCATCTTGTTGGGGAAATGAATATTAGCTTTGGTTGGATGAAAACATGGCAACCAGCTTCAGTATACAGTACAGTACTAGTACAGTACTAGTTTAGTTCCTTGAAGAGACATCAGTGGTCATTTCATCCTAATCTCTCCGCCGTCCCCTATAATCAAAGCTGCAAAATCAATCACGATGGCGCTCACACCTGTCTCTTGCGGTGTTCTTGGGTATTTTTTTGGTGCACGGCCGAAAATTTGTCAAAGCAACAGGAAGGCGGCAGGAAAAGCGTCTCCCAGTAGACAGCACAAATCAAGCCGCCCCTGTAATTAATATGTCACCGTTGAGGTTATCTAATGAATGCCAATGCAGCTCACCAGGGGGAAAAGAGCTAGCAAGTAATTACTCCTCTGGTCTGAGGGTGTTATCTATTGTGCGGCTGCCATGTTGCATTGCCTTCGTGCACAAAGAGAGCATTTGTTAGTGTTACAGGAGGGGTGGCAATGGAGGGGCTTTTTTAGAAATGGGCTATGATCTTCCTTCTGTTTGAGATTGCAGCAAATAGGGAACCATTGTGAGCAAATGTATACTATTTTTATTAGCGTCTTGGATGAGAGGTGATTATCAGAATTGCATTACAGAAATGCAGAACTGGCTAAAAGTAGATCTTTAAATACAAATTCTGGGCAGAAAAAGAAACTAGAAAAAGTTCTATTTATTTAGAATTTAGAATTTAAAAACGGAGGCTCAGTGGTTAACATTGAAGCCTCACAGCAAGAAGGTCAAGAAGCTGGGTCAGTTGGTATTTCTGTGTAGAGTTTGCATGTTCTCCCTGTATTCGCATGGGTTTCCTCCGGGTCCTCTGGTTTCCCCCACAGTCCAAAGACATGCGCTATAGATGAATCAAATAAACTAAATTGGCTGTAATGGATGTGTGTGAATGAGTGTGTATGGATGTTTCCCAGTACTGGGTTGCAGTTGGAAGCGTGTAAAACATATGCTGGATAAGTTGGCTGTTCATTCCGCTGTGGTGACCACTGATGAGTAAAAGGACTAAGCTGAAGGAAAATGAATGATTGAATGGAAAAAATGATTGTAAAAAAAATGAAAATGAAATAATTACCATCATAGATTGGTTTAGAGAATCTTTTAAAATATAATTTAGAAAATATTATATAAACTTGCATAACCTAAACGTATTTAGCTTACCTAAAAATTACCTAAAAATAAAAATTGCAAATAATGACAAACAAAATGTGTCTTATTTTTACCGGCGTGTTGGATGAGAGTTGATTATCAGTTACAGAAATGCACAAATGACTAAAAGTAGATTTAAAAAAAAAACATGTCAAAACACGTGTCAACAAATGTTTTTAGAAATAGTTATATTTTCAAATAGAATTCATAAAATTGATCAACGTGACAGTAAAGATCAACCTTTTAAAAATATTTAATAAAGTAATTATTTTTAGGTTTTCAACGTGTTGGATTGTTGGGAAAATATCTTTTTTACCATGACATTAAACAAACTTGTCTGTTAGACAGACTTGTATGTTATAAAAGGAATTTAATCTAAATTTTTGAAAAAAATAACTGTTTTATTTACTTAACTTATTTTAATGTCTTTTGTCTTTTGTTTATTTTTACATTTATTTTTTTATTTAATTACAGCTTAATTAGTTTGTCATGTGGAGGTCAGGATTTAAATTACGGTATTTGAATAATGGATATTATCTTATTACTCAATATAAATTATTTATATGTTTTTAATAATTTTGGATTTTTTTTTATTTTTATTAAAAATATGTTTTTGAAAAAAAATGTCATTAATCATAATTATACAAATCTTTATATTGTGTGTGTGTATATATATATTTTATTATTATTTTTTAAGTATTTTAAATTGAACCAAAAAAGACATTAACCATTATTATATACACTTTTATATTATCTTATTTGTTATCTTATATATATTTGAGGGTTTTATTTATAATGTTATTTATAATGTTATATGAAAAAATGTCTTTATAACAAACAAGAAGACATTTTTTATTAATCACCAAATTCATTCATTCATTTTCGTTTCGACTTAGTCCCTTTATTAATCCGGGGTCGCCACAGCGGAATGAACCGCCAAATTATCCAGCGCATGTTTTACGCAGCGGATGCCCTTCCAGCTGCAACCCATCTCTGGGAAACATCCATTCACACTCATACACTATGGACAATTTAGCCAACCCAATTCACCTGTACCGCATGTCTTTGGACTGTGGGGGAAACCAGAGAACTCGGAGAAAACCCACGCGGACACAGGGAGAAAATGCAAACTTCACACAAAAATGCCAACTAACCCAGCCGAGGCTCGAACCAGCAACCTTCTTACTGTGAGGCGACAGCACTACCTACTGCGCCACTGCGTCGCCTTAATAACCAAATTGATATTCTATAATGATTTCTGGAGCAAGACTGGAATATTGATGCTCTAAATAATAAATAACAAGAAATAATAACAAGCTAGAAAACAGTTGTAATAATGCAGTGCAATATTACTTACTAGATAATATAATACTGGTTTGCCATGGTGGTTGCCAAGGTGTTTCAAATGATCCCTAGTATGTTGCTGTTTGATTGACTCTCTGTGATTTATTAAAATGTGTAAATATGAACTCTAATTCATAGTTTTGTTTTCACATTCGCTAACAGCACACCTCATTCTTCCCGTCAATTAGGCCACTGTCAGGATTAGATGTGATTTGCGTTTGTCATCAGGGTTTAGTTAAATGAAGTGGCACTGCATAGGAGAAGTTATTTCACTGTTCCTCCTCCCTGCCAAACCTTCTTTAGGCCCACAAATATAATTCAACAATATCTATCATGTTGAATGCAGTTTTTGAGTCTATAGGCTCTATCATACACCCAGTGCAATAAGGAGCAAGATGTGTATGGTGCGATTGGTTGCTATTTTCAGAAAGGGCAACCCTAATTTTCTTGTTTTGTGCCACTTTGTTTAATAGCAAATTGATTTGCACCACTTTGTGGACTCATAGGTGTGCTGGTCTATAAAGAAGGTGTGTTAAGGTGCATTGTTGGTGCATTGCTATTCTAAGGAACTGAACTAGTTATCAAACAAACAAACAAACAAACAAACGCTTATCAAACAAAATTTAATATGTAGGCTAATGGATGTCTTCAGTGGAGTGGGTAAAACACAGTTTCTTTATTCACGAAAGTAAATGAGTAAAGAAAAGAGTAAAAGTAAAGTAAAGAGGCCGAATGGAGGACGCTCATTCTTTATTCTCGCGCTGCAGATGGTCTGTTTAACTTTTCTTGCTAGTGAAGCATTCAGTTTTTCCACTTAGAAAGTCCGCCATGTAAATAGCAAATGCGATAGCATAGAGCTCTTTATGTGTAGTACAGAAAATTTTAATATTAGTGACACCGGTGGTCATTAAGTAAACTGCAGCGAGTAATGTATTGCTCATGTTGTTGGTTTTGCTTATGGAACGAGTCATTAGACTCTCTCTGAAGTCAAAAGAGATTTTAAAACTGGCATGATTCTTACATCTGAAATGACCATAGATAAAGCAAGATAAAGATGTTAAAAGTTACCCAAGAAAGACATTTTTATCCTAATAACAGCTATATAAGCTCTCATCAGAGATTTTTGAGAACATATTTTAAGGTTTTGATTGTGTATTGTTAGTTTTCTCTGCATGTTGCTTTTAATTCTGCTTGATTCTCTTCAAGCTCCCTGTTCCTCAGTGGAGATACAAACCTCACAACTGTGGCTTTTTCTGGAGCTGTTTGGAGTTTGGCTGTCGTTTGTTTTAGGATATTGATTAACAGAAAGAAAAACTGAGATGTAATGACCCTGTTGTAATGAAGTAGAGTAGGTGTAATCAATGAGAATGTGCCGGAAGAGTTCAATGTCCTGTGATGGAAAGACAAACACGCTTCTGTTACCTGTGTGACGCAAAAGAGCAACAATACTGGGGCAGTTTAAACCCATAATATAATATAATATAATATAATATAATATAATATAATATAATATAATATAATATAATATAATATAATATAATATATTATAAAGGGGCAGTTCACCCCAAATTGAAAATTGACATCACTTTTGTAAATGCTATTCTTTTTTTTTTGCTATCTGAAATTTGTTTAACCTTTTAGTTTTTTGCTATTACATTTTGTTAACAGTTTAATATGTTTTTATTTGTATATTTTCTGTTTTCATTTCAATTTTAGTTAACATTTTAGTCATAGTTTGTCATTGTTCTATGTGTGTTTCCCTTAAACAAATTGTTTCTTAATCCCTATCAACTCCAGCTTGTATTTTTCTTAAAAAAATGTTCTTTAGAATTGAATTATTTAACCTGTTTTAAATTATTCAATTGTTAGGGGTCTGACCTCTTTATTTGTTAATGCTTTTAAAAACAAAACCAATTTTTCTTCTCTTCATTTGAAAGTGGCTTGAGAAGAAGATCTAGGGATTTTAATCTTTGAGACTGATTGGGATCAGTGCCTTTTATCTGTATATTCATTTTCTAGAATTGTAGACGCAATCTCATTCAGAACAAAGTATTACACAGACTTCACTATTCTAAAACAAAGCTTAGTAAATTCTAATCCTCGGTTTCCCCCACATGTGACAAGTGTAAAGCTGCTGAGGGTACCTTAGCACATCTTTTCTGTACTATGTTCAAATTCAGAATTTTTGGTTAGAAATACATGTATTTCAGTTCTTTGCTAAGGTTTACGATTGTGTTTTACTCCCTGACCCAATGATAGCAATTTTTGCCTAGTCAGATTTTCTGGACACTCTTAATCAAAATGTACGATTACCTATCCAGTATGCCATGATTAAAGCAAAAAAAGTTATCCTTTGTTTCTGAAAAAAAAAAAAATGTTAGGCCTCTTTTTTCTGACTGACTTCTCTGACTTACCTCCACTTTACATTTGGAAATAATTATATACACCTCTTCTGGAAACTCGAAAAAAAAATTTTAAAAGTTGGCATCCAGTCTTTATTTTCTGAAACACTATAAAGACTAAAAGTGTTGTTTAATTTTTGAAGATTTGTAAGTTTTTACATCCATTGCTGTGTCTTTTTATAGGTCTTGTATGTTGCCATTTTTCCTTGTTTCATGCTTTATTTTACATTTAGCACAGATACTTTCATGATCGGTTTGTCTCTCTGTTCCTTGTTTTTCTATGTCTGCAAAAACTATAATAAAGAAATAATTAAAAAAAACTTTGTATCAATAACACGATGTACTTGTACTGCATCGCCACAATGAATTGCTTGATCACTTCCTATTTAGATTACTTTGGAAAAAAAACATCTGCTTAGCTACTAAATATAATTGTAATTTTTCTCTCATATTTTGGGGGAAAAATGTCAGAAGTTTGACCAAAAATAACAATTTTGTGATATAAATGCAGACTTGGGGAAAAAGGAATGAATTTCAAGATATTAATACTGTCACAATAAAATAATACACATATATTGCATATGTATTACACTCAGCACTGTATGCATGTTTTATTATATTGTATTATTATGTTTTATTTAAAAGGGACCTATTATTCCTTATTTTCTATTAGCTGGAAATTATTCCCAAAATAACAGGGGAATAATAGTTGGATAACATTCATGTAGAAGTGCCAAAACGTGAAAATCCTTTAAATCTGATTGATTAATTGGAATGTTGTTCTAGGATCAACATTAATGTTAATTCAGGACTGCATCATACTTTGTGAAATTAGGTTGGTGATGCTGACAAATAGGCTTTTGTAGCTCCGCCCTCTTTTGAAAACAGCATAATCTCATTTGAATTTAAAGCGAAAGTTTTCAAAATGGCACACTTAGAATCAAAGCCTAAAAGTGGGAATTTTAAAAAGAGTTTTAAAACATTATTTGTGTTTTATTTTGATCTAATACTAAACATTCACACTCTAGGGACATCAGAAACTTATTTTACATCTTTGAAAAAGTGGCAAACTAGGTCCCCGTTAAGCAAACTATAATTTGTTTGTGAGTGAATGTTAATGTTGTGTTGTTTTAAGGCTTTGGATGGACAGAACATCTACAACGGCTGCTGTACTCTGCGTGTTGAATTCTCCAAGCTGACCAGTCTGAATGTGAAATATAACAATGACAAGAGCAGGGACTTCACTCGTCTGGACCTTCCTTCAGGAGACGGTCAGCCCACGCTTGACCCCACCATGCAGACCGCATTCGGTAAGACTCACACATGGATTATTAATATTCAGTCTGAGGATCTGTTGTTCTCTAGAATATATATTTCAATCTATTGTTCCAGGGTTAAATAAGAAATTATATTAGCTTTCAATATTTTTCTTTATGTGTTTTTAAGATGCATAATTTTTCCTTACAAAAGTACTTAGATTTCCTGCTGTATAGTATTTTCTTCAACGTGCACCATGTGAACAATTTCATGCAAACTGGGCCAGCTGATTGATCAGAGTCTGCTGTGTACTTCTGAAGGATCTTTAGTGTACACTGTATACTTCTGAAACAATTTTTAGAAGAACAGAAGTTTAGGATGAAGTTAACATGTGAAAAATAACATAATTCAAATAAATAAAATGTGAATATGTTAATGTATGTCGCACCCCATAAACACAACCAAACCCTAATGTCTTTACTGTCTTTATTTTTTTAATTAAACCTGTCTATTCATCCTACAAACCACTTTTATTAGTTATTTTTTAGCTTCTTATAATGCTATTTTAGTAACATGTAAAATGCTAATAGGTATGTGAACTAACCAGTGTTCAAAAAAGTAGTTGTGAAAATAGTTGTGAACTGTGTTCGAAACTAATTATATCCACTATATATTGCACTATACCAGGTGCTCGCCATTTTGTAGTAATGTCTGAATGCTGAGTGAATGTCTCAACATTCATTCACTGCTTTTTACCCACAACCCACACTGATTTCAAGTGTGTAAACTCATTAAAGCCGCATTTACCAAAATCCTACTAGCGGTGGTTAAAGAGTAAACAAAGAAGAAACACAGCTTATGTGAAGAAGAAATAAAAGTAATGTATATTCGTACACTTGTTTAGGTACCTGTCATTGTTTTTCTTTACACAGCAAATGTGAAGAGGAAATAAAAGTGAAAATTATAATTAATGTATGTGTGTACACTTGTTTAGGTTCCTGTCATTGTTTTTTTTTATATTAATCCAATAAAATGTTTTTATATTTCTGTACTATATTGTTTAAGTACAAGAAATTTGTGAACAAATAAATTTAAAAACATTTTATTTTCATAAAAAAATTATAACTAATAAATAAGCATGACATGCAGGTGTTTTTACTCTCTTTGCTATCGAATAATATGCTACATGAGAAAAATAAAGCCAAACATCGATGGTAGGTGTAATGATAAAACTGTCCACTAGAGGCTCACATGATTTATAATACTGCCTAGATTTGCACACTCATTTTTTCTTTCTTTTTTCTCTTTCACAACACTTCATTTTCATTTTAACTGCCATATGCTAAATAGGGATTAGTGAATGAGTGTACAAGTCAGTGGTTTCAGATACCACTATAAACTCAGAATTCTAGGGGGAAAGACAAAATTGCAAGGAAAAAAATTATTTTAATTGGGGGCTCGTCCGGGATCAGTAAAATTGTTTCTTGCAACTTTTAATAATGTCCTGGATAATAGTTTTGTCTGTGCATAGTTGTATGCCTTTTCAGAATTTTTGGTCAGAATAGGAAATGCAAGTTTATCGTTCGCCCAAAAACGCAAATTCTGTCATCATTTATTCACCCTTAACTTGTTCCTAACCTATATGAGTTTCTTTAATCAATTGAAAACAAATTAAGGTATTTTGAAAAAAAGCTGTAACCATTTAACCTTTCATAGAATTTGTTTTCCCACTATGGAAGCCATTTTTCTTCAAAATATCTTCTTTTGTGTTTACCAGAAGAAACTTGTATAGGTTTGAAACCACTTGAGGGTGAATAAATAGCGAGTGAGTTTTTATTTTTAGGTGAACTATTCTTTTAATGATTTTCTACTTATGTGTAGAGTTTCAGACACAGCTAAAGACTTACAAAAAAAAGAATTACAAAAAAGATCGTAATTTTAATTGGGGGCTCGTCCGGGATCAGTACACTGTTGCCTGTAACTTTTAATAGTGAACTGGGTAATCGTTTTGTTGTGCATTCTTTTATGGCTTTTCTGACCTTTTCTTTGAAATAGAAAATGCAAAAAAAGTTTATTATCTCTTTTAAAAATTTTAATTGCAGTTATCTTTTTTCTTTCCTTTTTTTATATGCAAAACCAGCACAAATATATATTTTGAGCCATTGCCACTTATTCCAACTTGGAATATTTCATTATTGTTTATCCCTGACACTTTATTACAGTTTTTTTTAATCAAACCTATCAATTTATCTCACTAACAAACCTCTTTTCTATTAGAAAACACACTGTAACACAGATATTTTCCTCGGTGTGTGTTTCATTATAATGCTATCGTCCTGATGCACAACACACGCTATCAAAGGGCAGGCGTTATCTCTCATGCGCACTGAGTTTCAGCGTTTGCGGACTGGATTTATTGTGCGTGTGTGATCGTCAGAGGAGGCTGCAGATAAAACTCCGAGCGTCCACGCATCTTGTTGTCTGGGCTTCAGTAAATCAGCTGTGGTGTGTGGAGCAAGAGCCACTGCTGAGGCTGATAAGGCCAGCGTGTATGTGTGTGTGTTTGTGTGTGTGTGTAAATCAGAGCTGATGAATTGTTGGATCTCAGGGGCGAACGCTGACGTCTCCAGGCGCCCCACTGGAGCAATAAAAGGTGCTCAAATGGCAGCTTTTATTAGAGCAGGACTTCCAGAGCAACAGCCTTCATGAAAATGCTTTATCGTGGACTGTTTTGAGATGTGTGTAGACCGCTTGCTCTGGTTTACATCTCAAATAAGGGGAATAAATCAGATTTAAACAATGGGTTCACACTTAAGCTGACGCCTGCTGGGAATTGGAGATTATACAGGAGCAAATTGCGAATTATTTGAACATTCATGTTTCAGCAAGCCAAATTCAGCTTGAAAATCAGTTAATGTTGGTAAAAGGGGTGATACAGAGTGTACAATTAACTGTACGAGTGATGTTTTCATTGGTTGCATGATGTTCTGTTGTTTAATTAAAATATTAAGTGAGATATTTAATTAGTCTCAATATTAAAGGAAAAAATAGATTTTATTTATTTTATTTAAAAATATTCATCATACTTGCGTAAAACTTATACAACATTAAAAATTATGTTAAAAACAATAATGTTTGTAATAAAATGTTTAATAAAATGATAACATTTTATTAAAACATTTAAACATTTAACAGTCATAATAATAAATAAAAATTACATTTTTATTATGTGATTACATGTGACTATGTGTAAATGTGTAATAAAAACAACTGGAGTGTGTGTTCATATAAAGTAATAAATTAAATCTAATATAAATAAATAAAACTATAATAATAATAATAATGATAATAATGTGTAATAGAAAACTTTTTTATGTAAAATAAATTAAACTAACAAAAATGAATGTAACAAACATTAAAAATAAAATAATAATAATAATAATAAAATTATAAGAGTCATCTATTTAAAAATAAATAATTAAACAATATATAAACTATATATACAATATATAAAATATAAACATACCATTAATAATAAGAAAAAAAATTACATGTGTAATTTTGTGATTACATGTGATCATATGTATAAATGTATAATAAAACAACTGGAATGTGTGTGTAATAAAGATAATAATAATGTGTAACAATGCAGTTTTACGTAAAAAATAAAATAAAATCTAACTAAAGAGAATGTAACAAACATACAGCAATGTCATTAGGCAAGTTATTGTACAACGATGGTTTGTTCTGTAGATAATTAAAAAAAAAACAGGTTAAAAGGGGCCAATAATTTTGAGCTTTAAATGTTTTGTAAAAAATTAAAAACTGCTTTTATTCCAGCAGAAATAAAACAAATAAGACTTGCTCCAGAAGAAAAAATATTATCAGACACACTATAAAATGTCCTTGCTCTGTTAAACATAATTTGGGAAATATTTAAAAAAGAAAACAAAATTTAAAAGGGGGCTAATAATTCTGACTTCAACTGTATAAATGTGTAATAAAAACAACTAGAATGTCTGTGTTCATATAAAAAGTAATAAATGAAAGCTAATATAAATAAATAAAAGCATAATAATATTAATAATAATAATAATGTGTAATTTAATACATTTTTATGTAAAATGAAATTAAAATCTAACAAAAATGTATGTAACAAACATACAGCAATGACATTAATAATAACTTTTATAAAAATAATAAGAATAAAATCATAACAGTCATGTATTTAAAATAAATATAACATTAATAACAATAATAATAACAAATAAAAATTACTTGCATAATTATGTGTATAAATGTGTAATAAAAACAACAGTAAAGTCTGTGGTCATATAAAAAGTGATAAATAAAAGCTAATATAAATAAATAAACCATATTAATAATAATAACAACATGTAATAGAATCAACTTTATGTAAAATAAAATTAAAATCTAACAAAAATAATTGTAACAAACAAACAGCAATAATAACAACAATAATAATAAAAATGTGTTGATACATGTGTGTAATTATAATAGTTTGTGTGTAGTATAATTAGTATATATTGTATATTTCCCAAATAGTAATATTTTAAAAACACACATAGGGCTCTATTTTGACTGTCCATGTGCAAAGCCCAAAGCGCTGGGCGCAAACGCATTAAGGGCGTGTCAGACTCCACTTTTGCTATTTTAAGGACGGAAAAATCCACTTTGCGCCGTGGCGTATGGTCTGATAGGGTTGAGCTTATTCTCTTAATAAGTTATAGGTGTTTTTTGAGAATAAACCAATCAGAGTCTCATCTCCCATACCCTTTAAGAGCCAGTTGTGTATTTGCTATTTGCATGGGGGAATTTGTAAGTGGACAAACTGAGCACTTCACTAGAGTGAAAACAGTTAAACAGAGCATCTACAGTGCGAGAATGGGAGATGAGCCTCCTCGTTGTTTATTTTCACTTTCACTCTCGTGGATAGAGAAAAGTGTTGTATGCACAGATAGCCATTAGCCTTTAGCCAACATAAATAATTTAGTTTGTTAAGCGCAAAGATTTTGGAGTTAGGAAACGCCCTATTCTTATGCCCATATATATCCAAATACACATGTAATGCCCCATATGGTCCAAAACCTGACAGGTGGACAAATCTAAGCTTGTTTTTTAATCAAACAAATATAAATATGCATAATAAATAATACTGCTAATAATAATAACATTATACAAAAGCAAATTGTTATAAATAAACTGAAAAAGCCCCTCTGAGATAAAGGCATAAAAGTATGGTTTTTATTTTTATGTAGATGTGAAAATTATAATTTTTGTAATATTTGAATCCTTTAATTATTTTTCATTTGTAAAGATATGCGTATTCCTTTACATCCTGTGTATATTAAGCAATGTGTAAGCGAGGCGCAAAACTAACGTGCTCTGCGCTGGACAATAGACCAGCTTTGATCTGATCTATTGAACCGTTATTTAAGTTCCTCAAAATAGCAACGCGTCAGCAATGCACCTCAACACGCTTCCGCCTATGGGTGCACATATGAGCGCAATTGCATTTGCTATTTAAACAGCGTGGCGCAAAACGACTCCTGCGCCGAGCTGAAACTACCAAACAACAATTGCATCTCGCCTTGCGCCGGGTGTATGTTAGGGCCCATAGTCTTTCAAGCAAAAAAAGTTGCCTTTGAAGCAAAAGATGATATAAAATGATAAAAAAATATTTTAACAAGGCTTTCATCTTCATTATGTTATCCGAACAGCTGTGCTACCATGCCATAAACATAGTAATTATCTTTAATTCAGCAATTAAAATATGTTGCTTCAAGAATACATGTTTCAAAGTATTTTACATTAAACACGCACAGTCAGTATGCAGTCTTGTGTTTTTGATGTAGTCTTTTAACTGTGTTTGTGTATATGTGTGTGTACGCAGGGGCTCCAGGGATCATCTCTTCACCGTACCCCGGGGCGGCTGGTTTCGCCCCTGCTATTGGTTTTCCTCAAGCAGGTGAGATTTACCACACACACACACACACACACACACACACACACACACACACACACACACACACACACACACACACACACACACACACACACACACACTCAGTAATTGGAGATATTAGTGTTCATGAGCTGAGCCACTGGATAAACGCATCTCTGCAGATGGACAGTCCAGAGAAATGAACACAAACACTGAAGTATTGACCGACCGAGCAAGCAAAGCTTTGCATCTCAAAATGGCTATTGATTCATTCGCACCATGTTTGATTTATGTGATCAATAAATATAATTCAACTTTACTGTTTAGGATTTGTTTTTAAAGACAACATGAAATATTAATGGTTGTGATATGTTAAGTCTTATTTATATATTAACTTTTAACAATTAAAATTTTATAAACACAACTATTTATGTAAAAATCTGTAATGTTTGTAATGTAAGATGTCTCTTCTCACGATCACAATTGCTGCATTGATTTGATCAAGAATACAATAGAAAAAGAGTGATTTAGTAAAACACTGATACAGTTTAAAATGGCTTCGTTCCCATTGCAATTTTTTTAAATGTAGTATATTCATGTGATTTAAAGCTTATTTGTAGCATCATTACTCCAGTATTCAGTGATTTGTTATTCATGTTACAAATACATATTTTTGTGGAAATTGTAAAATTTGTTTGCAGAATTCTGTGATTTACCAGAACTTATTTGATCATAAATCATTATTAATTACTTCACAGTCATTTTTGATCAATTCAACAGACATCTTTGCTGAATAACCAGCACCAATTTATTTAAAAAATCATACAATCACAAACTTTTGAACACTAGTGTTAACATATTTACATTCTTGAGGAATTATTATGCACAAAAAGTAAATTTAATAATATTTTAAATGTAAAATAAAACATTATACAAGTACCCTATGAGTGAGTACCTTTACACTGCTAACACCAGTTACATCATAACAAATATATCAAATATACAATTACTGATATCTTTTTCAGTCAAATAAAAATAACTCCTCCACATATCAAGCATATTGTAAATGCAGTTTCATGTTGTCTTTAACCCTAGCGTGGCTCCATTTCACACTCCTGACCCTGATCTGTGCTGACTTTATTTAAACCTCTTACTACCCAAGCATCTACTTAATACTCATTTAAAGGGATAGTTCACCAAAAAATATATATATATTTCTATCATTGTTTACTTGTCCTCCACTTGTTCCAAAATGTTTGAGTGTATTTCTTCTGTTGAACACTATGGTCAATTTGTTGGAAAAAAAACAGTTAAATGACTTCAATAGTATATTTTTTTTACTATAGCATTTTCCTCAACGTTCTTCAGAATATCTTGCTTTGTTTCCAACAGAAGAAGGAAAATCATAAGGGTTTCCAACAACTGTAATTAAACTATGAGAAATTGTTCATTTTTGGGTGAACTGTTGCTTTAAACACAGTATAATGAATGAGCCATCATGCCTAGACATGTGGATTTATTAAGCAATCACATGTTGTGTATCAAAAAAACACACACACAAAAAAATTGAGAAACAGTTTGAAAAAATGGTCAATTGTTTTAGAACCTTCCCTTCTTAACTCTGTGACCCTGTTTATGTTTGGCATTAAGATGCATTATGGTCAAACAAAAAAGAAATGGACGAGGGAGACATACATGTTTACGTGCAAAATACACTTGCAGTTTCAGATGGCAAAGTATTAGGGGAACACATGATATCGTCAAGATATTTTAAATCACAAAAAAAAATTTCGTTTAGAAGTAAAAAAAATTTCATGCGCTGCCATTGGAACGTTAATGGCTCGAGACTTCTGGTCTCATTCACTTCCATTTATTTTTAACCATAAAAAACTGCTTGATGTTGCAAACTGATATTTTCTAATTAGTTTTTTATTTATAGTCTCAAACATACGTATTTACTCGTGCAAGTAGTTTGACCGTTTTCTGCCATTTGTTATTCCAAGTCATTTGTCCTATTGACTTGTTTAGTGTGATTGTTAAGTGGGGAGACTCGACAAATGACATGATAATATTTGATGATAATATTTTCGAAAATTGCAATATATATATATATATATATATATATATATATATATATATATATATATATATGTGTGTCTAATATACGATGGCCAGAAAATGATAATTTTTTTATAATTTGTTAAAATATTGGTGACGGTGATGCAGCAAGTCCAGAGACTGGTGTTGTACACAAAGATTTTATATAAAATTGGATTAAAATATGACTAAAAAGTGGTCATAAAAGATTTTTTTCTCCATTTAAATTAGTAGTGGCTTGGACCCTAAAGCAGGAGTACATACGTCACTGATACGTCACGACTTAACAATGGATAAGCAACTGAATCGGAAGTTCTATAACAATCGCAAATAAGGTCAATAGTAACTGATCATAATGTGTTACTAGCATCAGCTAAAATACTAAATGCTAAAAAATACTCCACAAAAGAAAAAATCCAGAAAATCCCCATAGTGCAGCATTATAACCAGAACATTTAACTGCTTGAATTCATTGTGACTAGTAAACACAGGACTAGAATCATCTAACATTTTGACTGATGATTTATTTCAAAATAATGGACATTGAAAGTATATAGATTTGAAAAATATATTATTGCTGTATTAGGTAATACTATTATTTATTTTATTTTTGTTTTTATTTCAAATTGTATTAAGTTGTTTTGAGTTGATATATTAATCTTATTGTATTTTTTTACTAAACTAAAAATTAAAAACCTTTTCAACTTGTATCACAGTGTTTAAAATCAAAATTGTTGTTCAAAAAAGATTTAGAGTTTTTAGAGTTAAAACATATACAGTTGAAGTCAGAATTATTAGCCTCCTGAATTATTACCCTCCAGTTCACCCCCCCCCCCCCTTTTTTTCTTTTGAGTGTAGAGATTTTTTCTACACATTTCAAAACATAATAGTTTTAATAACTCATTTCTAATAACAGATTTATTTTATCTTTGCCATGATGACAGTAAATAATATTTGACTAGATAATTTTCAAGACACTTCTATACAGCTTAAATTTAAAGGCTTAACTAGGTAATTAGGTTATCTAGGCAGGTTAGGGTAATTAGGCAAATCATTGTATCTCGATGGTTTGTTCTGTAGACAATCAAAAAACTATAGCTTAAAGTGGCTAATAATTTTGACCTTAAAATGTTTATCAAAAAACTTAAAACTGCTTTTATTCTAGCTGAAATAAAACAAATAAGACTTTGTTCATAAGTAAAAATATTATCAGACATACTGTGAAAATGTCCTTGTTCTGGTAAACATTATTTGTCAAATATTTAAAAAAAGAAAATTCAAAGGGGGGCTAATAATTCTGACTTCAACTGTATGTGATACTTTTACAGAACTACACAGAACCATAATTCACTGACAAGCTACACTAACAGCTGTCATTATCACAGAACACGTATCTTGATTTCATTATTGACCGTTTAAATCATTTTAAATTTTGAACAATTTTTCCATAGCGTGTCAGTGAACTACGATTACAATTTTGTGTGGTAAACTATGATTTTGTGTAGTAAACGCTGCTTCATCTAAACACATGTGCTGGAGTTTTTTTTTAGAACTGGCATGACAAAATGGGCATAAAAATCATCTTCAGTTAATCAACCTTTTAGATGTGGTCACATACAGACAAGCTCAAGTCAGACCTAGTGTTAATCATCGTCCACTAGGGATCAGATGTAGAGAAAGACATGTTAATGTCAGATAAACAGGGCCTGACCTCACCCCTGGTTTTCCCGTGTTCCCTCTCTGTCCCGGTCGGCTCAGGTCTGTCAATGCAGGCGATGCCTGGTGCTCTGGGACCTCTGACCATCCCTTCCTCAGCAATGACAGGACGGATGGCCATCCACGGCATGACCCCCACCGCCATCCACTCTGTGCTCCTCGTCTCCAACCTTAACCCTGACGTGAGTCTCCATCCCCACCTGCCCATAAGGGACTGACCATGCTCTTCCTACACGAATCTGACATGTATACAGCATAAAACTGATAGGATGTGTTTGCCTTACATGCAATATTTAGAGTTTCACAAGAATTTACACAATAAACTGGTTTGGAAAATTCAGTCTTTCTTTATATTGTGTGTCTTGGGGTATTATTCCACAATATTATTAAGCTATTGTAAATGTAGTTACATATTGTTACAACTGTGTAATACAATTATGTAATACAATTGTTACATATATATTTCTAAATGATATGCATGTACTGTAATTTTCTTAACGTTTGTTTACATTTTTAATATTAAATATTTTTACTAAAGTTTTTATTTAAAAATTAAAACTATATAGCATTTTGTTTTTTAGTCATTTTCTAAATAGATTTTATTGCATTTTGTTAGAGGTTTGCTTATTTTAGTAAATGGAGTTAAATTAATTAAGTCTAATAAGTGTCTTATAAATCAGCTATTCCAATATTTTAATTCAGTTTCAATTTCTATAATAATAATGATGATAATAATAATAATGATAATAATAATAATAATATTAGTTTGTAACTTTATTAAATCAAGTTGGAAAAACATTGCTCAAATAAAAAATATCTGAAATAAAATAAGGTTGTTTTTATATTTTATTCAATTTAATCTTTATATTCATTAATTTCATTTTCCTTTATTAATCTGGGGTCACCACAGCGGTATGAACTGCTAACTTATCCAGCATATGTTTTACGCAGCAGATGCCTTTCCAGCTGCAACTCGTCACTGGGAAACATACACTCTAATTTAGCTTACCCAGTTCACCTATAAGGCATGTCTTTGGATTTGTAGGGGAAGCCAGAGCACCCGGACTTAGCCAAGGCTCGAACCAGTGACCTTCTTGCTGTGAGACAATTGTGCTACCCGCTGAGCCACCGTGATGCCATTTGTTACATATATATTTCTGCATATGCATATAATTAAACTAACTCTAGTTTAAAAAGTGTCTAAAACTAATTAATTCCAATATTTTAATTCACTTTGAATTACTATAATAATAATAATAATACATTAATTTAATACATGAAAAACTTTGCTCTATTGAAAACTATCTAAAAAATAAGGTTGTTTTTATATTTGATTTAATTCAAATTAATGCTTATATTCTTTCAAGTAAAGTTTACTAAATAATATTTTATCTAGTACTGATAGCTATATAGATATTGGCACTAAACACAATATTTTGATTCTTCATATTTTAAGATGTTTACAAAATGTCAATTCTGAATGTGCTCATTAGCATACTAATGTGGCTGAAGTTGCCCTACTTTATACATTGCTATTGTGCACTGACAGCAGAGCTGCACTTAGATTTAACTAGAAGTTATTTATAAAAATTACAAGATCTTCCTCTCCTTTGTTATCTAGTCAGGTTTATGCAACATGTAAGGCTTTATTCTGTACTGGTAATTACTGACATTTTGAATACATGAGATTTGCTTGTTTTGTTGTTTCAGTTAGAATAGCATCTAAACCCTGAAGCTGCTTATTTGCATTTAAAATCTAAATTAAATTTGGGTGACACTGTGGCTCAAGGTTTAGCACTGTCGCCTCACAGCAAGAAGGTCGCTGGTTTAAGTCCTGGCTGGGTCAATTGGCATTTCTGTGTGGAGTTTGCATGTTCTCCCTGTGTTCGCGTGGGTTTCCCCCAGGTGGTCCAGTTTCCCCCATAATCCAAAGACATGCAGTACAGGTGAATTGCTAAATTGTCCATAGTGTATGTATGTGAATACAAGTGTGTGGGTGTTCCGCAGTCATAAGTTCCAGCCGTTGCGTAAAATATATGCTAAATAAGTAGGTGGTTCATTCCCCTGTGGGCGACCCCTGATTAATAAAGGCCAAAAAAGAAGATGAATGAATAATATAATATAATATAATATAATATAATATAATATAATTACATCTAAGCCATTAGTATGCTTGGTTATTCAGCCTCAGCTACTGCTATCACAAGACACATTCATGTACTTTATTTACTTTTACTGCAGTGTTATCGGTCAGCACTCATACTGAAGCGTATCAGTGTTTCAGCCTGTTTCACAGCAAATCACCTCATCTATTAATGTTTCTGGATACATTTTACACTTACTCATTTCATCTTTTCACTACTGAGTCATTTCTCTGATAATGTTCCCTCTCTCTTGCAGAGTATATCGCCACACGAGCTCTTCATTTTATTCGGTAAGGATGAATTTATTTCTCCTCCAGATTAGATGTGCAGACGGCTCTGTTTTATGAAGGCCGCTGAGGATCCAGTCTGAGCAATGAGACCATTTCCTTACAAATACACCGGTGGGAGATTATTTGCAGATTGCGCTTTGTGACCCGTCAAATGAATCTTCCAAAATTTTGCAGTATTGCACGCAGTTATTGTGCCTGCAATTTAATAACTGTCAACATCAGACTGATATCCTGTAAAATCAGTGCGTTTGGTTCTGGCTTTAATAATGAAAGAGCGAGATCTGCGGATCACATATTATTTGCTATAAATCCTGATTGAGCATGAAAATATGAACGTTTCTCTTTTATCCACACAGGAGTTTATGGAGATGTGCACCGAGTGAAGATTCTGTTCAACAAGAAAGAGAATGCTTTAATACAGATGGCGGACGCCACGCAAGCCCAGCTTGGTACGTCAGGCTGTACACACAAAGCCTTTTCATCTTGATGTGTTTTCATGCTTTGATCAGTCCTCTTTAAATGCAAGTTCTGTGTCTATGTTTGAGCTACAAATCCACACGCTTGTAGAAATTACATTTCTCTATTAAAAACGGTTTGTTGTTGTGTGGCTGCATTAAAATATACTGACTGCAGCTTTTAATAGCTAGTGTCTTGTGTAATGTTGGTAGGAGAAATTGAGTCTTTATTTACTTATGAAAGTCCATGAATGGTTTCTGTTGCGATGCTTGAGAGAGATAATATTAGTTTCGCCAAAAAAATGGATATATTACTTTAATTTAATGGAAAAAATTTAATTTAGAACTTCTGAATTGAGATATTGTATATTTACAGAAATGTTTAAAACAATTCTGATGATACAGCTTGCAAAAATCATCACCTTGAAATTAAAAGGTTTTATCTGCGTTCTGAATGGTTTTGAGATAATGAGCTTCAAAGTTTTTGCATTCCATATCAAACAGTATGTGTGTAACATTTATTTTTTAAATAAAAAGTCTTAAAATGTAAACAACTTATAAAAAAAAACATCCCATAATGTGAAAAAGTTGTCATTTAATAAGAATATGTCAATAACTCAATTTTGACAAAAATGTCAGATAGAACCTTGTAATTCTAAGGTGACGAAATGTAAATATTAAGTTTAAATAGTAGCTATTTTTTAATTTATCATTTTAATTTTACTATTGATTCTAATTGCACCTAAAAAGGAATTATTCAAACACTAGCTCTAAAGTGACGTCAGTGAATTAGTAACGGCTTCTGCTGTTTTGACGGTCAGCTGCAGATGTGAATGAATGGCGGATGAAAGTATTTCCTCTTACAGAAGGGTTTTGAGACTCACCGTGTTTTATTTTCTTTTTTTATATACACGATTATGCCGTCAAACTGTTGTATGAACAGAATATCACACTAGTAGCAGTGCAATGTGGCTGTATATCGTCACTGGTGGAACACTCAAGCCTTGTTTATACTCGACGCGTCCGCTTGTTCGCTTGAGTGCGCGCGGCGAATGTGACGTCATTGCGGAGTTTGTGGAGGTTCGCTTTGGGTGCGCGCGGCATGATTTCGGCTGGCGGTGCGTCAGGCATTTTTTGAGACTCAAGCGAACAGTGCGCGTGGCGCCACAACTGATTTGAGTGGAATATGATACATTTTGAAGAGATTTCATCTGAAACAGTATGACTGTACACACATCTAATGACCCATGATCAGAGAGATAACCTAATGATCAATAATTATTGGCTAGAAATAGCAACAGCAACAAGTTTTTGTTAAAAGGTTTGGAAAAACCTGAAGAATAAATTTATTAAAACCAAAAGAGGCCATGGCAAAAGTGGAGACCAGGTACACAATCACAGAATATGTTTTTCCACCATTTATAGGTTTTACACTGATGTATTTTGTTTAATAATGAATTTAAAACAGTTTTATAGCTACAAAACTAATGAAGTCACAGAAGTATTTATTTGATAACTGGGAAGGAATATTTAAACCTATCGATTTACAATATACTGATGCCCTGTTTCTCTGGGCTTTATTGGTGATAATGATCTGTAATGTTGGACGATCATTGCCTTTTTAGCATAAAAATAGGACAGACAATAATGTGTGAATTGTGGAGCGGGCTAAATCTAAAAAAAAAAATCTATATTTTTTAGTAAGTGTGTTTTTTTTGCGATAATAAAACATTTATTTGTAGAGTAACTCGTGTTCTTTTGTCATTAATTACAAATACAGAATATGTTTTTCCACCGGTAACACTGATTTATATTTTTGTGGAGGGGGCTAAATCTGAAAAAATCCTTTCTTTTTTTGCTTTTATTCTTGCCATAATAAAAATATATTTGTAAAGCAACTCATGTTCTCTTGTGATTAATATTATAATAAACTTTAAAGAGCCCATATTATGGGTTTTTGAAAATTCCCCTCCATGTAGTGTGTAACACAGCTCTAAGTGAAGTGAAGTATCCAGCTAAGGCTTAAATCTGTAAGAATACAGTGTTTAAAACGGTTGATTCATCTATAAAAGAGTCGACTCATAGTGCTTCGAACGAGTCGCCTTGATACCGACTCATTAGGTGTTTCGCCATGACGTACGAACGAAACCAAAGCTGCGTCCCAAATGACACACTATACACTATGCACTCATGCACTATGTACTTATGCACTTACACACTCAACAGGATAGTATATGTATGAAGTGGTGTCCCAAATGGCACACTAATGTTTTTTTACTAAGCGGAAATTCAAACCGTTTCCCTAATGACGTTTGACGGTCGCCAAATCAGTGAAATAAACAACAGAATTATCAAGTAATACCTGCCATGAGTATTGCCGCATTCACCATCGGGAGGCGCTATAATCACTCTCGTTGGAGAAATTTGCTTTCACCATCCAAAATAAATAAAGTTATCCAACATGTGCGTCCGATAGCTCCGCCCCTTCCGCTACGTATGCAAACCTGCGGTCGTTGAGTGCGTGAAGTGTCCATCATTACACACTTCATTTTAGCGGCTGAATGAGTGCATCATCCGGGTAATTAAAGTGCACTTATGATTTTTAGAGTTTTCAGTGTGAACACACTACTTACACTGTTTATACTACAAAATGGCGTAGAATAGTGCATAAGTATGCGATTTGGGACGCAGCTCAAGTTATTCACGTGCACGCGCAAACCCGGGAGATTTCAAACCTGAGGCCCCGCCCTCTGACGCAGGAACCCAGACACACACACACACACCCACAAACACACGCACACCCACAAACACACGCACACAAACATGCCGGTCGATTGAAGTAACACTGCAGATGGACATTATATTGAGTCTCTACCCAAAGATGAAACATCAGCATTATAGCCAAGCAGTTGGAAACTTCTGGAAGCTACATGCTACAAAGAATACTTCATCTGAGTTTGTTAAAGGAAGGATCAGTAAAGAGTAACTGATGGACGTCAGGATGGGTTTCTTCCATTTCTCAAGTGTAAGTACGTGCGGTTAAAGTTGTTGCCTCGTTTACTCTAGCTTGCAAATGTATTTAGTTGTGATTTGTTACTTGTAACCGCGTGTACTGTATCAGGTTAACTGGATATATTATCTTATCGCGTGCAAAGTCACGTTAAAAACGCGACGCGTGCTGTTTGTTTATGGAGCTCCGTGCTAGAGTTCTGCTCCCGCGATTTATTCGGAAATTTATTCCCGCGCCGCAGAAATCTGGCGCGGGGACAGCCGCGGGAATAAATTTCCGAATAAATCGCGGGAGCGGTCGGTAACGGGTTTAATTTGGGACGGGAGCGGGCTGTCTAGCAATATCACGGATATTGCTATGCGAATTAGAAAGAGAGTCTGCGTGGTGCTTGTGTGTGTGTTAGTGCGCACGCGCGCGTATGAGAGAGAGCGAGAGAGAGAGAGAGAGAGAGAGAGAGAGAGAGCGAACGAACGAACGAATGAACGAACGAGCTTTGTGCTGTGTGTGTGTGTTTATACTTGGCTGTCTGGACTGTATACTGGGTGATTTTTGGTTGTGTTCTCCGCTCTAGCGGGACCGGGCGCGGCGGGCAGAAAACGGAGCGGGTTCTCAGGCTAAAACCTGGCGGGTGCGGGCGGAAGCGGGAGCGTTGTCATCCGGAGGTGTGTGTGTGTTTTTGTGTGTGTGTGGTATGGCGAGTACACGACTGTCTCCTTCGTTCGGTTATCCGTGGCACTATCCACTCGCCATAGTGTGGCAGCTAAACTCCACGCCTACACTATCGAGCGTGTATGAACTGTGATTACTTTTTAAATTGCTGATTAGCTATTGGCCATTTCCCTCTCTGACTGAAGGCAGTCGACCAATCACGACAGACTGTCATCGGTCCAATCAGCGCAGATTAGCTCCGCGCTAAGGAGGGGTTTGGGAACAAATGAATCACTGGACGATTCATACAGGAGTCGCTGGGATAATTAGCTAAAAATAAATGCAGATTATAAGACCATGAAAGTGTTTTTTGACCTTGCATGCATATTAGACTGTTGTTGGAGACCCTTACAACCAGGATATGACCCTATTTCATGTATAATATGGGCTCTTTAAATGGTTAAACTGGCCGAGATATGAACAAAAGCAAGTGATTTGATAAAAAAAATCTTAAATTGTAACAAAAATACTTATAATCATTAAAATAATGTATAAAAACAATACAAAATCAATAGTTTAAAAAATATTGAACTGTATTATGATATGACGTAGTTCCGGAAACTTTCTACTTCTCTGTTTATCTGTCTGACTTTACGGTGAGTTTTTTTTGACCGCCCCCTGACATTTTAAAGAATATCACAACGGCGAACGCGGCGAGTATAAAAGCCTCGGCCGTTTCGCGAGGTGAGCGCGTAGTCAGCAGAGGTGCGCGCGTAGTCAGCAGAGGTGCGCGATGCGGCGCTAGGCGCGAGTATAATTCCAGCTTCAGGCACTCAGCCTGTGGCCTCTTGCCAACGCATGCCTCCCACCAGTGCCGAGTGTGATATTTCTCATATACACACACACACACATACCCTGTCATATATATATATCGGGGTCTTTAAAAGTCTTAAATTTCAAAACTAAATTTTAGGCCTTAAAAAGTGTTAAAATTACTAAAGTACAGTGTTGTAGGTCTTAAATAATTTTAAACTAGTTTTAATTTTCCTGTGTCCAAGTAAAGCTACCCTATCTGGCTGACACCCAATTACCAATAATCCATTTTAAAGCTTTTTTGTTTATATTTTATTGCAAAAAGATACAGTAGTCAGACATTTTTACAGCAAATTCTCCAAATTAAATCCCCTAATCATAAAGAAAAAAACTAAAGCAACACATGCTTTTACATGGTCTTGCAATAATGCAAAAACTATTTACTGAAGTAATTTGAAAAAATCCTTTGTGTTTAGCCCTGTATAAGTCTAAAGTTTCATTCATAATGGTCTTAAATGGGTCTTAAAAAATCTTAAATTTGACTTGAAGAAGCCTGCAGAAACCCTGATGTTTATTTAAATGAAGATCCTAAATTAATAATATTTTTTCTTCATATTGACCAATGAGGAGGCTATACTATGCTCTTCTGGGGTGTCTTCTTAGCACCATACAAATCAAACAAACAAAACAATGAATATTGTAGTAGGTATAAACATAATTAAATTCAAAGAGAATAACTTTTTTTAGTATATATGGTACTGAACTCTAAACGCTTTGGTTTAATTGTTCAAATGTGAGAAAACAATGCGCTCAGTGTAAGTGTGTAACATGATGTGCCTGATGATTAAATCTTATCACTGATGTTTTTCTTGTTAAGCGATGAGCCATTTGAATGGCCAGCGTCTGTATGGTAAGGTGATCCGTGTGACCATCTCAAAGCACCAGACAGTGCAGCTACCTAGAGAGGGTCAGGAGGATCAGGGCCTGACCAAAGACTTCAGTGGGAGCCCACTGCACCGCTTCAAAAAGCCCGGCTCTAAGAACTTCCAGAACATCTTCCCTCCCTCCGCCACCCTGCACCTCTCAAATATCCCGTGAGTGACTGACATTCACCCATGCGAGGCACCAAATGCTCAGCATGGTACAAAAAATATGTTTTTTAATCTGAATCTTTAGTAGAGTTCAGAAACATTTGATATTGGCAACATTGGTGGTTATTAAGTGAACTGCAGCCAGCAAATTATTCACTTATGCAAATGTAACGTACAAGGCAAGTTTATATCTATAGCACATTTCATACGCAATGGTAATTTAAAGTGCTTTAACAAGATTAAAAGAAACAAGAAAATAAAAATGAAAAGAATTAAAAAGAATTAAAACGGCTAAAAACTGATTCAAATGTGTTAAAACAGGTTATAAAAGAATGAAAAAGAAAAGAAAGACATAATAGTGCGATCTGTCGGACGTTGCACAGTGCTCATTCAGTAAAGGCACAGCTAAACAGATGTGTTTTCAGTCTTGATTTGTGCCTAATGTTGGAGCACATCTGATCATTTTAATAGTAAAAACGCATCTGTTTGTCGCTTTGTGTTAGGGCAACATGAAGAAACTAAGTTATTAGTTCATTAGTATTAGTAGTTTTTGAAAATTTAAGGGGATTAAACATAAAACAATTAAGTTGTCCACTCCAAAAATGAGAATTGTGTTGATTCATCTCATTTTTAATAAGTAGTTTGAACAAGCATAAAGGGTCATTTTTCTGAGTGCATTTATGTTGATTTGATTGTCTGGTAATTTTATGTTTACTAAAAACAAAAAAACTATTATGCATATTACTCCAGTGTTAAATGCCCATATTAGTTTACTGTACTAAAAGTCATCCAATATTCTGTGAATTATTGTTGGCATCAAAATAGGTGCTATTTATGTCTTTTGTAACCATTGTTTTTTTTTTTTCCCCTTCCACCTTTCAGTCCCTCCACCACTGATGATTTTCTGAAAGATCTGTTTGCCAGTTCTGGATACACAGTCAAGGCCTTCAAGTTTTTCCAGTGAGTTCTCATTGTTGTATTTTTCATATTTACTGTATCCCAGGGAACAGCCTGATTGTATCTTTCCTCCAAAATAAAAGGGACAAAAAAGATGATTGTTTTTAGATCCTAAATGAAGGATTTTCACCCTTGAACCCTGAGTCATTCTATTAATGGATCTCACAGTACATTTCAAAATACTCAAAGTTTACAGAAATTACAAATGATCCTGATTGTCCAGTGCACACGGGTTTCACACTGTGTAAACCCTTCACTCTTGGTTAACATTCTTGTTTGCATATTTATGGTGTTTGTGGCATTGATGGGACGAACACAGCATGAGACATTTTTACATTAAGGCTGTGTTTACACTAGTTCATTTTAAATTGGCATAATAGATTGAAAATACTCCTTATCTGACGTTTTTACTGCCTTTCAGAAAAACAATCTCTGCCCACACCATGCAGTCTAAAAGACATGTCTAGTCGCAGCAATTGGTGATAGCTACACTTCTGTTTCCAAATTTTGGATCTTTTTATCCATCTATACTGAAACAGAACTGCAATTTTCCCCAGTTAAAACAGGATCTTTAGGATCAAAACGCAGGTCAGAACGCTTAATTTTCATGGACCGAAGTGGTGTGGACACCAAGTGTAAATGTAACAAAACTAAACTGCATAAGTGTAAACGGCATTTAAGGTTTTAGTGTTGTGCATCTTCAATTGATCCTCATCATAATTAACATAAGAAAGCAGAACAAGGTTTCATAACCCTGGGTAAATTTGGTGCTACCCCCACTTCTAAAATATAAGTGTTTAATGTTCCTTTACCTAGGTTAAAAACATTATTTAGTAACACCACATTTAAAGTCAGAATTCATGCTATTGTCAAACCATAAACTAAGACTATTAGCTCAATAATCGACTAATTAACAGCTTATTAACAGTTGGGTTTAGATTTTGGGAAGGATTAGGGATACAGATTATACTTTATAGCTACTAATAATCGTTAATAACCTAAAAATAGGCTGGTAAAACGCAAGTAGTTAATTGCATGGATTGTGACTTAAACCAGTGCCATCTTCATTTAAAATAATGGGTAACACTTAAGTTTAAGCGCAGTGTGAAAAGTCCTAACGATGTAAGGTCCAATCTGCCTGGAGGGCCACTGAGCTACAGATTTTAGCTGCTATTCTAATTAGACCCACCTCAATCAGCTAATCACGGTCTTCAGATTCTCTAGACATCAAGTGTATTGGTGATGCTTGAAGCTACAGTAAAGTCTCATTAATTTTGCCCTACAGAAGCAGGTTTAAACACCCATGTCCTAAAGGCTGACAAGTACAAGGATTTTAAATTTACTATTTATAAATTTAAGAATAATTATGGGGGGAAAACATGTACCTGAACTCTAGAAGTTAGCCTTTTGGGAGGAGGAATGGACATCTACGTTTTAAATTGAATTTTGTTAGGTGTGCCCTGTCCTGTTTTTGGAAATCTTCCTTTCTCAAAGTTCATCTCCAACCTTGATCAAGCAGCTCAATAATAATTACAGACGGCTGATTGAACAGGGTTGGAAGTGAACTCTGCAGGTACATGTAGGTAGATCTTCAGGAACAGAATTGGGCATCCTTTTTTTATGTCAATGTCCTTAATAAAGTTGTACAAGTTGACCCCAAATTATCCCTTGCAGATCAGTGCTCCTGTAACCCCCCCTCCGATGTCTAAATTTGTACTATCCATATATGTTTGACAGGAAGGACCGTAAGATGGCACTGATCCAGCTGGGTTCTGTGGAAGAGGCCATCCAGGCTCTTATCCACCTCCACAACCACGACCTGGGAGAAAACCACCATCTGCGAGTGTCCTTCTCCAAATCCACCATCTAGCACCCCTTCACTACAAACACATCCTTTCCCTATCCTCCCCGTTTCAGCCCTTCTACCTTCAGCAGTCTGTATCATTCAGAAAGTAAGACTGACTGACAAACTTAAAAAAAAATTACAGATATTCATATGGGTAGTTTTAGAGATTTTTCCAAAAGAAAAAAGAAAAAAGAATGAAAAAAGCTAATAAGAGACTACTGCAGAACGTTTAGAAACTCTGTGAGTGAGTTTGATTTACTCGCACCAAACCAGGGCTGGAGACACATGGGATATCCATGACAATGTGACGTTTCTGGGAACTTCTGTGCTGACGAAGTAAGACTCCCTCTATAGTCTACTGGTGATAACTTTGTTGATGTGAAACGCAAATTAACACAAGGTGAACAATCTCAACGACAACAAAAAAAAGTCAATGCTGAGGAGGTTTCTTCATCGCACACTTGCTGATTACATTGGAGACTGACACTCCTATAGCCCAATGGCCTTTTTATCCCACACCTACTTAAGGATGGAGCCTCATCTGTCCCTCCCCTAAAAAAATGACACCTTAACTCTTGTTGGCTGTTTCAACGGAGTGCCCCATTACATGTGGGATGTGTTGAACGCACGGTCACCGTCTGAATGTCGCTGACATCGTCATCAAGGTGCTGCTGGAAAAAATCTGTAGCGACGGCCTGAACCGATGGGCTTGTCCTTTTTTCTTTTGAGTAGCATTAAAATACGAGTGCTATGGATTCGATAGCGAGTGCATTTGAAATTCAATCACAACTGTTTCGGCTTACACACCTTTTGTTTCTCGGCACTTTGAGTGATTTGAATTGATGACAGGCACCGTGGGGAATGTTTGACATCCTCATATCTGTTTACTGTGCAAAGATGTATAGCCAGATGGTAGGCATCTGTGAATAGATAGTGAATGGTGTGATTTGTTTTTGTTTTTTTTCCTTGTATAATGGAAATTTTATATTGGACAGACCAGCCTAGCGTGGCTTTCTGCACCTGCAATGCTGTCAGACAAACATCTGCGCTCTGCGGCGCGCAATGTCATTGTCCAGTCGATCAGGTTCCTCTGAACCAGAACGACTGTTTTCAAACATGCACGATCATTCCGGAAACACTTACGGCCAGCTGTCAACCTTACTGGAACGCTCCAAGCAGCAACGCCCAGCCTGACAGGAGATTTTGTCTCCTCTTAAGTGAAATTCTCAATGTGAATGGTATAGCCCGTTCTTTCAATGGAAAATTGACCGTTTTTCCTTCATTCTGTTCCCCTTCTTGCTCTGAGTTGAGTCTTTTTTCTTTGGTTCTTCTTGTTTTCCATCTGGTCACACAGGGGCAGAAGGTTCTGTGCTCTTTTTTCTGTTCTTTCACTCCTCGGCTCTGTCCACAGGTGTGAGAGTTTGCAGCCATGGGCTCTGTAGAAACCTTAGTGAAGCCCATTGAGTCACAGCAAAAAAAAAAAGAGGGCAGCACTCTCTTTTGCCTTGCAGTCCCACACTAAATGCCTCTGCATCTGAGCAAACCAAATATTAAAGAAAGAGTCAGCCGGAATGACACAAAGACACCACCTATTTCCCAGACCTAGTCAGTTGCCACATAGTAAAGCTGCCCTTTGAGGTAGCGTCTGAATTGCCATGAAAGCCCATAAGTGACTTATCTGCAGTGCTCTGGAAGTGGATAATAGTGCAAAAGTACATAGGCAAACTCATCTCCAACAGAGGGGAGGCCAGAGGCAGAGATAGTAATTTGAGACTCTGCCATTGGTAAAACTGGAAGCTTTGTCAGTTGCTTTGTAGAGTTTAGTCAAAACGAACGAACTCCCCCTCTTTTGACTAGGAGTTGATTTTAGTACAGTTAGATTTAGCATGTAGCCACAATCATAGCAGTACCGGACATGCAAGTACTGAGTTTTTGAACTTGTTAATACAGAATTGAGGTTAGCATTTTCCTAGCCAAAGCTAATAACTACATATAGTCACTGTACTAATGGCAATGGATTAAGTAAACTGATCTATCCACTCAATTTCTGCTGTAATCCTTGCACTTGTGCTACGTCAGTCAACAGGTCAAATGGATTTGCAAGTTATTGCATGGCATGGTGACAACAATCAAGCACTTTGTAGACCTGCTGTAGTAAGTGTCAAAACACTTGTTTGATGTTTGCTTAATGCTATTTTTTTCTACACAAAGTATTGCATCCTTAGCGGAATCAATTGAATTATATTACTAATATATTGTAGGGATTTTAGCTTGATGCTAACTGTCAAACTCTACAGTCAAAATGAAACATTTTAAATTAGATTAAAGGATTTTGTTGATATTTTTCAGTATTAAATGAATTCTAAATGTATTCAGAATCAACAGTTACGTTAATTTTCTCACTATCTTGTATTTCGCGATGCATTCTGGAATTGCCTTTTGCACCAAGGATACATAGCTGCCTTAGATTTTGGCCAAAATTAGCTATCTTAAAAGACTAGGATAGCCTGTGATGCCTTAAAAGGTTGTCTAATGCCTCATTCACACTAGCAGCAACATTTTAGCTGCCTGGATCAGGGGGGAGCCAAGTTGGAGCACTCATTCCGATCCCCCAGGCTCTGCGTTGGTTGCGGAAATTCTAAATTCAACCAAAACAATCGATTACAATTGGCTTAAGATTGGCAATACAAATTTGGCACATTGCAATCTGCAGAACCTGGGAATTTTTTTAAGTAAGAAAAGAAACCCCATGTGGTCATCAACGGTCGCTGTTGCTTGCATAGATCTAGGTCGCCGGAAGTCACTCAATCTCTTTTGAAATGGAATTTTTTGAAAAGCTTATCGCTTTACCACTGGTTAGTTACTCGTGGTGTAAATGAAGCTTAAGAAAGAAGGATACTAGGTTTTGGGAAATGGCAGTGGTACACACATACAGATGCTGATTCTGTATGTGTGTTTGGTCACTACTAGTGTGTTATTTCCGACTGCTTCGGGACTCTAGGATATATGATGTCTCCCTTGTGCGTACAAGCGAGGTGCTGTCTCATTTAGCAAAAATCGGGCCTTAACATTCCAAGGAGGGTCAATGTAGACCCATTGAGTAGCATCTAAAGGGAGCAGCTTTGGTGCCTGTGTGCTATATCCTCTTTCGATGTCTGTTTGAATCACAATCTTCAATCAACAACCTTCGTGTTCATGCAAGGCAAGGGACAGTGACTATTTTGTCTTTGACTGATTTCACCTGAAGCGATTCAAATCCTCGCTTTCACTTCTCAAAAGAAATTGAATTTTGTTGAAGTTTACAGTCTTAAAGCAAAACTATTCAGGTCTATATATCTTAAGGATTGTCAAGATTTTTTGAGAAAAAAAGTTACTTATTTTTGGTAATTTGTTCTTTTTTATGGAAGAGAAAAAAAAATCAAATTTGAAACCTCATCGGGTTTTTGTACCACTATAATCATTCAAGAAATCATGGTGAAAAAAAATCATATTTACTGTGTATTTACCTAATTTCTTATTATGTGCCTTATTATGTGTTCATAATCAAATAGGTTTTAGAAATTTTACCTAAATATCTTATGTACTATTTTGTGGGATTGGTGAGAGGGTTGATTTATTTTGATCTTTAATTTTATTTTATCTTTGGTTGTGTAGCTCTATTAGATGTGCATTTTGTGGGGACTCAGTACCATGTGGTCTTAATATGATATGAGATGTAAGTTATAATGTATGGTGCTGTGAATGCTTATTAGAAAAATGAACGGTGAACTCAGCAATGTTCAGAGCATGCTGTGGGTCTCTATTCTCCATTGCAAATGTGTGTGTACATGTGTGTACTATACTCGCGTATCGTTGTTACATACAGCCTTTCAAGGCCAGAAAAAGTTCCATAATGCTGTAATCTTTCATACATTCAGAAATTATGAACACATCTGTGAATTTTATTTAGTGTTTACCTTATTACAGTCATTTATAAAGTTTGAGGTTAGCATTTTAGCAGGCTAGCTGAAGCTATTAACCAATTATGATTAGTTACTATTGACCTTATTTGCGATTGTTATAGTATACCTTCCAATTCATTTGCCTGTCCGCTTGTTAAGTCGTGATTTATTGGTGACGTATTAAATACTGTTTCTGGGTCCAAGCCGCTACTCATTTGAATTGAGAAAATTTTAGTTTATGACCACTCTATTTTAGTCAGATTTTATTTACATTCTTGATGTACACATCAGTCTCTGGATTTGCTGCATCACAGACACCAATGTTTCAACAATTTATAAAAGATTAATTACTTTCTCGCCATCATATATTAGGCATGGATATATATATATATATATATATATATATATATATATATATATATATATATATATATATATATATATATATATATATATATATATATTGCGATTGTGATTTTCGAAAGTACCACATTGCTTTATAAACGTTTATTCTTACCATTTGTCAAGTTTCCCCTTACATTTTGATAAAGCATTTGGACCCGGAAGCCGCTTCGCGTAACGTCACACTTAACAAGTGTATAGGAGAAATGACTTGGAGTTACAAACGGCAGAAAACGGTCAAACTACTTGCACTACAAATAAATATGTTTGTGACTATAGATAAAAAATAACAATATAATTAGAAAATATCAGTTTGCAATATCAAGCAGCATAAGCATTTTGTATGGTTAAAAAATTAATGAAAGTGAATGAGACCATAAGTCTTGAGTCTTGATTAACGTTCCTATGGCAGCGTGTGAAGAATAAGGTCAATACTGTGGATTTGTTGCAAGGAGAAAAACAGTATAACCTCATACCTGTTCTATTGGATCTGTTTCTGCTGTGTTTTTAGGATAATTAGATTTTAAACTTTAACTTTTACAGCCAAATTTTCCTTTTATAATAAATTAAACCATTTTATAGTAATTTTTTAGTACTAAATAGTATCTAAGTATATAATTTGTTAACAGATCTGTGAAATTTTTTGTCTGTTTTTTTTTTTTTTTTTTCAAATAATTGCAAATTTTACCTTGCGACCGTTACATTGAAGGTGGCTTGGAGATGGTCTCTATTTTAATTTATTTTTTAACTGGGGCCAGTAAGTAACCACATCTATATTGTTGTTTGTTTACACATATTTTAGAGTACATGCACAGTTAAACCCACAGCATTACAGCCGCTCGACACATGCACACAAGACGATTCATGTCCAACTTTTTTGCTTATTTCCTCCAACATTTCCGAGGCATAAAAACGTCTTTTTATTTATTTTTAGCAGAGTTTTGGGTATATTTTATTGACGTTTTGGAGTTACTTCTCATCATAGAGAAGCCCTATTTTTCCCGTCTTCAACAGTTTGTTTTTCCTGTGTTCATTTTCATTAATAAAAAAACAGTTCGGTTCATTGTCGACACCTTGTGGACAAACTTGGTAGTGCGAAAACAATTTAATTAGCTGCGCGTACATTTTTACAAAAACTAATCGCTATGTGCTTGCATTACATTCATGTTGTGAAGCAAAAAAAAGGCATACTATAGGTTTTAGTAACCATATAGCCTAACAAAAATGTGATGGTAGTGATTTCTTTTCTCTCACACACTGCAAGACTCACTCAGAAACCAAACCTGCCAGTGTGGACTATATCTGCGGGGTCTGCTTGATATTATCTCTCATCAGTCATTCTAATATGATTTTAGCATCCTAATGCATGTGAAATGAGTGCACGGAGACCCAGAAGCCCACAGCATGAGCTCTCGAGTGTTCAGGTCTGCCTTCCATTTTGCTACGAGTGATGTCTGAGACCTCCGCCTGTGTGTTTTGGAGATGTATCTTATTTACTGTACCTTATATTTGATTCATTTTAGGGTTTCGTTCTTGCTCTGTTGTGATGCCTTTTGTTCTTTATTATTTTTATTCGTTGGGGTTTGTTGAGTTTATTTCTGTTTTAGGAGTGTGAAAACTGGTTCAAGATTGTTGTCTGTCACTCTGCCTCTTCACAACAGCAGTTCCGGGTCTGTAATGTGTGCAAACGGGAAAGTGAATTATACGCGGCCGCCGAGCAGAGCGCCAAATCTGCTTCCGGCCGCCATTGCTTTTTATTTATCAACAGGAGAAAAGCCAGACTCCATAAAACGTGTCACAGAAGTCACAAGTCATTCGTTTTTTTGTTTCTCGAAGCGACACATTTTCCAACCACGTCTTGACTCAGGCAACAAAACGTTCCGCTGTGTTGTAAAACATTTAGTTTCACGTCGCTCACTCGAACAGTTACACACGTGCATGGTTTTTTACTGAAAAAAAAAAGTCACAAATAATGCAGGACCAAAGTTTATGTGCCTTTCATCTAGCTTATTTGTAACTTATTTTCCTGGGTGTATATCAGAAACCAACAAACGTCTTGTGTTTTCCACTCTTTCCGCAGTTTTGTTCTTCGGTAAAGTCAAGCCATATCCTTTTCCCACACAATTAGCGATTCTGAATGTGTTTCCGGGCCCTTCATTCGATGGATTCATGCGAACAGCCTTACGCTTTCAGTATTTCATTGTCAAACGAGTTCACTTTTTGTCTTATTTTGTCATCAATTCCATTAAAAAGCTTTACTCTAAAACGTATGAGACCATAACGACAAACAACCACTGAAACCAAAGGACTTTGAATTGGAACTGATGCAGGACTGAAATATTCGAACGCTTTATTACCATGCATTTGACCCTAGAGATCTAAACTGTAAATTTCAGCCATAATGCTTTCTATTTTCTTCTCATGACTAAATTAGTGATGCTAATTGAACTGTGTCATTTGCATAAAAGGGAGGGGCTAGACTAAATTAGCTTAACTGAGGTGTCGCTCAAGCACAGCGCACATACAAAAAGTGCCTGAGTTGATCTCAGGACGCTTTGACACACAACAAAATACCTAATTTATAGTTTTTATGAATGTTTCACTACCAAAAGGAAACAAATGCTGTACATATATGTGTTCCCTTATTTTATTATTATTAATATATTTTTTTTTTACCTGGCCAAAAAATTAAAAACAATAAATGGTTTCGGGGAACAAGATACAAACACACCAATATGAACTGGTTTTTATATTTATGGAAATTAACATTTAGAAAAAAAACACAATTTGTCTTCTGTATTTTGATATCATACCAGTACCAGCTTTCATTTGTAAAGCAGTTTATGTGACGTGGGGAATTGGAGAGAGACATGAGCGTATCCAGTTTATGAGTTTGATGTAATAAATGCAAATAGAAGATTTAAACTATTAAAGAAACATATTTTCTAATTTTTTGCAGTGCATGATTGAGTGGAGATTTGATTTGTTTTATTTTTTGTAGAAAGCATTTCCTTTTATTTCTGTTTCTGAATGGCTTATTATTATTATGCATACTTATTATTAGAGTTATTATTCTTATTACCCACCCTGCTGACGTTTTCCTAATCAACTTTAATTGTAGCATGCCTTGAATAAATGTCATGACATCTGTACTTTCCTATGTCCTCTGCGTCTTCATGTCTTTCCTTCCGGATTTGTCCTTAATTTAGCAGATTTCCTTCCATGTTCGGTGCTCAGCAAACACACCTCTGCTTCTCCCGTGCCTGTATTTGATAAGACAACAGGCTGTGTTTGTGAGAGCACTGGGATGGGTGTAACTTTTTTCTTCTTCTAACCTCTTCTGCTTGTGACTAACTCACCTTGCTCCTGTATCTTCTGCTCTGTCTTAACCAGCAATGCTTAACTCTGGTATAGGCATACTGTATGATGGTGTCAGATTTTACTGTTGTGATAATTGCTGAAGCTTTCATCACAATACACTACCTGACAAAATCTTGCTGCCTATCCAAGTTTTAGGAGCAACAAAAAATAACTTGACTTCTAGTTGATAATTTAGTATCCCAAGTTGCTTATATGAAAGGCAAATGCCATGATTTGTAATTATTTAATTAGGACAGTAAGATCGGAATTTGCTTAGACAAAATTCTTGTCACTTAACAGAAATAATGTACAATATATAATATAAAGAGTTCATCAAGCTTCTTTGGATTCATCTTCAATGTTTCCTTGATCTTACCCCAAACATGCTCAATAATGTTCATGTCTGGTGACTGGAATGGCCAATCCTGGAGCACCTTAGCCTTCTTTGCTTTCAGGAACTTTGATATGGTGGCTGTAGTATGAGAAGAAGCGCTATCCTGCTGAAGAATTTGCCCTCTCCTGTGGTTTGTAATGAAATGGTCAGCACAAATGTTATGATACCTCAGGCTGTTGATGTTGCCATCCACTCTGCAGATCCCTCGCACGCCCTCGATGCAGTTCAACAGATGATTTAACAGATAAATCTACCTTCTGCCACTTTTTCAAATGATCAACTAGAAGTCAAGCTATTATTTGTTTCTCTTACAACTGGGATCAACGACAAGCCAATGTATAGTGTGTTCATGATGTTTATGTAAGCTGTGAAAAAAGGAATACTATAGTGTAATAATGAAAAGAACTCTTAACATTTATATACAACAATACGCAAAAAAATATACTGCAAATAAATTGCAAAAGAATTATAAAGTACAATGAGGAATACATCGTTCCAATCTTCTGCAATAAAGATATTTTAGATGAAATCAGAGAACTCCCTCATCCTCCATATACAGAAAGATGTTCAAAGACTAGAAAAAGAAACAAAAATGTTGTCAAAACATTTCATGTGACTTCAATGGTTTAACTGTAATCATACGAGGCTCCAAGAACTCTTATGTGTCTTCAGCTTCAGATTAGGGTGCACGTTTACTATGGGAAATACCATGCTGGCAATATATTGTACTGCCCGTAGTATATGTGCACCCTGTCGTTGAGGTGAAAATCAACCCAGGTTCATTCTGAAAACATACCCCATATACATTTCTAGAGATTGCCGAATATGTTCCAGGAGATACATTTGCAAATCCAGAGAGGGCGCTGTGTATTTGTCTCGCGAGTGCTATTCGCACCTGCTCTTCTCACGTAAATCCACCAGAGGCTGCTGTCTACTGACTGACAAATCGACTGACCCACCCTCCCCTTTCCCTAAACCCAACCGATAGTGTTTACAAAAGTAATCCAGAAAAAGAAAGGCCCTCGCAGCTGCCTGATTTTTACCACAATTTCGGATTTTACCACATTTTACCACATTCAAACAAAAATTTACTTGTTTATTTTATTTTGTGCCTTCTGTTTTTGTCTTACCTGCTTTCTGGAACCGTTTTTCGCCAGATTCGAACCAGGTTGTCACGTTCAACTCTGCTCCACATCACAATTTCCGCTGACATACATAGCGAGCCACTGGATAAATTGGTAACACCGGTTAAGCTGTCCATGGAGGTAAGCGCGAAAAGGAAAGGCATCATACAGCCCTGTAGCATTTGTATTTGTATTAAAATGTACCTCTGGCTACATTATTTGCGATCTCCAGAAATGTACATATGGCTATGTTTTTAGAATGAGCCTATGTAATAGAAAACAGTGGCAAAGGGTCATATTTGCACTTTTCATTTCATTTTTGGTGCACAAAAGTGTATTTAGAGCTTTGTGGGATTTTCAGCTGAACCACTGAAGTTACTTAAAGGTTCAGGACACACTGGAGAACTTTTTTTTATACTAACAGATTTGTGTGTGTTGAGCATCAGTTAAGACAATGTTAGCACCTGTCAGCTTTAATTGTGGGAAAAACTGGATAATTTTGAGCTTTTGTCAGCTAATTTCAGCTTCCGGGTTTAAAATGATTTTTGGGGCGGGATCAAAATCGGCGACGTAGCGCAGAACTGCAAGTGAAATGATGACGACCTGCCAGAGTCAAGCCAGAGCTGTGAGACACGGACCCACAGCACACAGTATTTAGCCGTTCATGAAGGCTCATATGCGTTTGTTTCCATGATCCACAGGGTTTGTTGAATGTATTCCCCCGCGATCTTGTCAGGGCCGATCATACAGCAAAGCTGTGTGTGTGCTGCAAGCATTTTTGTCGGGAGAGCAGCACGAGAATTAGAGAATGGCGGATGTTATCTTTTATCAGGAGTTCGTTCACATTCAGACACATTTTACATTTACATTTAGTCATTTAGCAGACGCTTTTATCCAAAGCGACTTACAAATGAGGACGACAAGGAAGCAATTTACACAACTATAAGAGCAACAATGAATAAGTGCTATAGGCAAGTTTCAGGTCTGTAATAAAAATGACATTAAGGGTTATTCCATGTAAAAATGAATGAACTATTTTACATAATGTCAGAAAAGTGACTAATTTGCAATAATTCATACCATAAATCTCAAAACATACCAAAATTTACATTGAGGTTATTCCACGTATAAATGTAACTATTTTACTATTGACGGAAAAGTGGCTAATTTGTACAAAAAAAATCATCCAAACACAGAAGCTTCTGGAAAAAAAATCACTGTGCTGCTGTGTTTGCCTAAATCCTCCAGTTTACCAGCAGGGCTAATGGTTAAAATAGACAGGTCAGGAGACCTGCTGCACTGAGTCTGCTGGGTACGGGGATTGAGGGAGAAGTCCTCATTTATACTCTTTACATGAACACACTTATCTTTATAATGATATAAATTGTGGTTATGTGTATATGAAATTACGAATAACTAATGTAGCAGGGCATTAAATCACTGTTTATTTCTTTGCATTTTAACTTCAAAACTATAAACTCATGCGTGTCCTCACGGTTTGTCTCATTTTGTGAGCTAACTGACAACAACAGTTGTTCGCTCACGTTCTCCCCTGCTGGCTACGCCCACTTCTGCCCAATGCTCACGGAGCTCCATGCCCATTAATCATGCATCTTTTGAAAAAATTCTGAAGTAGACTTTAACCAAAAGTGGGGGGTGTCATGGCCCTTTAAAACGTTTTGACAATGTTCTGGTTCCTTAGAACGTCTGGGGACCATTATTGTCTATGGAGGGTGAGAGAGCTCCTGGATTTTATCTAAAATTAGAACAACACCACAGTAAGTAAACAATGCATCATTTGACTTGGTTTTCAAACCAGTTTCAACTATTATACTTTAATGTCCAGAGTAGATGTGGCAATATTCAGTAATATATCATGATAATGAACATGCGTAATATTGTTGTTGTGGCCATTTTTGAATATTAATTTACCATTTAAACTTAGTGTGTCTTATAAGAATATTTAGATGGCTTTCAGTGTTGTCCACCACACTACGATATGCCGTCATATTCTGTTTGTTTACTTATTCATTAGCATTCAATAGCATTCACAAATGCAATTTGTTCATTCATTCATTTTCTTTTCTGCTTAGTTCCTTTATTAATCTGGGATTGCTATAGCAGAATGAACTGCCAACTTATCCAGCATAGGTTTTATGCAGTGGATGCCCTTCCAGCTGCAACCCATCACTGGGAAACACCCATACATTCACATTCTCATTCACACACATACACTACGAACAATTTAGCTTATCTAATTCACCTGTACCCCACGTCCTTGGACTTGTGGGGGAAACCGAAACACCCGGAGGAAGCCCAGGTGAACGCGGGGAGAACATGCAAACTTCACACAGAAATGCCAACTGACCCAGCCGAGGCTAGAACTAGTGACCTTCTTGCTGTAAGGCGAAAGCGCTACCCACTGCGGCACCACATAGCCCAAATACTATTTATTTTTAATCAAACATTTTTACAATTTAATCTGGTAATAAAATGTATGCCTAAATATTAATTTAAAATGTTCAGATTCTTTATAAGATTATTGTTTGTTAACACTAATACAATGTGACTTAATATTTAATATTAAATTACAAATAAACTACTTATAAATCACGTAATTATTATCAGATATTATAAGATTATTATTATTATGTAATAATCTTAGCTGATGTTCCAACACAATCTCACGGCACTTCGTAACTTTTTCATTTAGTGGCTAATTCGTATGAATTCGTACGATTTAATTCGTACAATTTAGTACGAATTGCTTATCCCCCAATGACGGTTGGGGTTAGGGGTGGGGTCAGGTGCCACGCCTCCTTTTTAAAATCGTACCAGTTCACCCAAAAAATTACATTTACAATTACCTCAGGCCATCCAAATTTAATTAATTTCTTCAGTAGGACATTAAAGAAGATTTTAATGCCTTGTGATTCTTATAATCAAAGTCTTCTGGCAACTTAAGTCAAAGTAACATATAGAAGGATACAAAATTAATTCCTGTGGCTCCTGTCTACATGCTTATAAAGTAAAATAAATAAATACATTAAATTTAGATTTGAACACTTTACAACATGCCATATAAAACCATATTCTTTAATACTTTTTTAAAAGAAATCTTAATGCTGGTGCAGAGAATAAAAAAAGGCGTTACTCCAGGGTGTGTATAGAATGATGTAATTTACATTTTTGAGTGAACTATCGCTTTAAGCTAAGGCATTTAGCAAAACAGCTTACCAATGTAATTAATAGTTGGTGAACCTGTTATTTGGAACACAACCCAAGAAGGAAGCACATTATTATCTCCTGATGTAACCTTGTTTACTTCCTTATAGCAAAATAGCCTTTGTGATCAGGAAGTAGACTAATGTTGTATTAGGGGCTATTATAAGGCAGAGAATGCAAATGAATAAGTAAACAAACACGAAATATGATGGCCTGATAAATGCTAACTTTGGATGCTAATCTTTGGAAGAGCATATTAGCAACAAACATATTTCACTGTCAAATAACTGAAGTAATACAAGCAGCAAACTGATTTTAGTCTGGCATTTTCACAAAAACAATGAGTCTAAAATAAAATAAACATACTTTACAGTGCAAGATGAAATTTTGGATTTGCAAAATATTATATGTAGCATTGTGTAGCATAAAAACCACTGTTCCCTCCTTAAAAGAAAGAAGCCATGATGGTATTTGTAATGGTTTTACACACTCACCTGTCACTTTAGGTACACCTGTTCAACTGCTTGCTAATGCAAATTTCTAATCAGCCAATCACATGGCAGCAACTAAATGCATGTAGGCAGGCCTGGACAAGATCTGCTGCAGTTCCAACCGAGCATCAGAAAGGTGATTTGAGTGAACAGAATGTGGCATGGTTGTTGGTGCCCGACGGGCTGGTCTGAGTATTTCAGAAACTGCAGATTTACTGGTATTTTCGTGCACAACTAATTCTAGGGTTTACAGACAATAATCCGAAAAAGAGAAAATATCCAGTGAGCGGCAGATCTGTGGGCGGAGGAGACTGACCATAGTCTTGATTTCTGCTGTGACATTCAAATGGCAGGATCAGAATTTGGCGTCAACAACTTGAAAGCATAAATCCATCCTGTATTGTATTAACGATTCACATTTTGGGCCCATTAGTACCAATTGACGCCACAGCCTACCTGAGTATTGTTGCTGACCATGCTCGTCCCTTTATGACCACAGTGTACACATCTTCTGATGGCTACTTCCAGCAAGATAACGCGTCACGTCATAAAGCATGAATCATCTCAGACTGGTTTCTTGAACATGACAATGAGTTCACTATACTCAAATGGCCTCCAGAGTCCCCAGGTCTCAATCCAATAGAGCACCTTTGGGATGTGGTAGAACGGGAGATTCAGATCATGGATGTGCAGCCGACAAATCTGCAGCAACTTCGTGATACTATCATGTCAATATGAACCAAAATCCATGAGGAATATTTCCAGTACCTTATTGAATCTATGCCACGAATGATTAAGGCAGTTCTGAAGGCAAAAGGTATACTTACCTAATAAAGTGTGTACCCAATAAAGTGGCCAGTGGGTGTTTGTTGTAATGTAAATATTGGTTTTATAGGAAGGCAAAAGCTAATAGTATCCTTCAGGTTTCCACTAGTATATTCTGCATTAAAAAATACAGTAATTTGTCCGTAAATGCTGTGCTTTTAAACCATATTGTACTTTAATCTATTGATATCAAACTAAACTGATTATACAACACATGAACAGAAAATAATTATCCAGTATTAAACAAACATTTCTACAAAAGGGTATTATGTACTCCAGTAAACCAGTTTACTGTTAAGCAGTATTTTTACTTTACTAACTTAGTTAAGCGGTTCACTTGAGTATGCTGTAGCATTCATCAACAAAGAGTTCTATTAGGCCTATCATACACTATGGTTCAAAGACACGTGTTTACTATATTAAAGTATTTTTATGTGCTGTAAATTGTATACTTTCGGTATATTTTCATTGCATCAATATCCTAAAATATAGTTCATATAGACCACCAGAGGGAAGCAGAGGACATATAACATTAAAGACCATTTTAGTGGATTAAATGACGAATGAAAAAAGCGAACAGTTTTTAAAAATAAAAATACATGTACGTTAGTTTCTATATTAGCCCTGCTAAAAAATCCAGCTTGTTTTCCGGCTGGTTTTAGCTGGTTGACCAGGCTGGTTTTAGAGGGGTTTTGGCCACTTCCAGGCTGGTTTCCAGCCATTTCCAGCCAGGTCTTAGCTGGTCAGGCTGGAAAATTACCAGCTAAATCCAGCTAAAACCAGCTTGACCAGCCTGGTTTAAGCTGGACATAGCTGGTTTTGGCTGGGCTCCCAGCCTGCTAGGCTGGTCAAGCTGGTTTTAGCTGGTCACCTCCCAGCCTGACCAGCTAAGACCAGGCTGGAAATGGCTGGAAACCAGCCTGGAAGTGGCCAAAACCCCTCTAAAACCAGCCTGGTTGACCAGCTAAAACCAGCCAACCAGCCTAGGCTGGTTTAAGCTGGATTTTTCAGCAGGGAGCTGGAGCTGTCTTTAGACTGCAACGTGAGGGAAATAAATGCAGTTTTCTTTAATAAATCATTTCAATAACTAAATGATTTCTGCTGAACAGAACATGCCTCTCCATACTTTAAAAAGCTGTTAAAATGCTAACGTTAGCATAAAGGTGGGTCAATACTTTTGAACTTGTCATTTTCAAGAGAATCTTCTACCAACAATATAATTATCTCACAAAACAAAGCCTTATATTACTGTATAAATTACAGCTGACACTGTAGACAGGGTGATGATACAGCAACCGCTTGAATGCCTCAATAAAAGCTCAGAGATATATTTTCTTTAATACTTAAAATCTATTTTATTCAAAATGGCTTCCTCCATTTCTGTGACGCACATGGTTATTGTTAACAGAGCTTTAGTAAAGTAAAATATGATTAATGGTGACTAGAAAATGAAAATACCATTTCAAATCCCATATGACAGACCTGCTTATGATCTTAGTTTGTTTCAAGTAAATGGAGATTCACAGTCCATGGGACTGCAAGCTCACGTGAAAGCTTTTAAGGATGTAGATTAAAAAAAATTCTGTTAATTTACTCAAGTTCAAGGAATAAAATGTGACCTTTTTATTAAGTACATCATAGAAGAAGAGTTAAAGTTGAAACCATGATCCTTGATGATTCAAGAATTGCAAGTTAGATGCTGCACCAGCACAGTGTGTCAAAGAACATGTAAACAAACATATAAACACCATAAAGACAAAACAAAAGACTCTTAAAGAAATTACATTTTTCAAAAGAAAGCCTTTAAAGACAGTACGGTTCATTATTCATCGATTAAAGGGATAGTTCACCCAACAATGACAATTTCACTGTTTCATCTCCCTCAAACCTTTATGAGTTTGTTTATTCTGTTGACATCAAAAAAATATGAATAAAACTGAAAATTGGTAATCATTAAACATCAAAAACAAATAATACAGAAGTGAATGGGTACAGGTTTCTAACATTCTTTAAAATGTATTCTTTTGTGTTTGACCGAAGAAAAAAACTCAAACAAATGAATGGTGTGTAAATGATGACATAATTTTTATTTTTTGGGGGGTGAATTTGGGCCTTTAATATTAAAATTATTAGAGAAGTGCAATAGTTAAAGAAAACACTATCATTATGATTAAATCAAAAGGATTTTCAATTAACAAGAATGCATTTAATTGATCAAAAACTAACAGTGAGCATAATTATTTTGATTATTTATTTTAAAATTATTTATTATAAACGTTTATTAAGTCATTTTGCCACTGATATACGGGATTCCCCCAGGTCACATAATTTTAAAAGGTCTATTACAGACATTGAAAGTCAGGGAATTGTTTTATATATTTGACCCTGTCATGAAATTTGTTGCTTTAAATTTTTGCTACGAATTATGAAAATTTAATTTTTCTATAAAATATTTTTTATATTTTTTCTTTTACGTTATATTGTTATGGTCAGGCTATTTCTTAGTTTCATTTTATTCCTTTTATGCTCATCAATTAGTCATTTGCAGTCAGGTGCAGTTACCAGACTGTACCTGTTAATTAAGGCTAACATGTAAGGGTAATAATTTTTAGGAGCTTTGGTTTCAAAATGTCCACTTCTTTAGGCTGGGTCTTCACAAGTAGATTACAGAAAAGCTAAATGTACAGTCAGGAATATGCATGGGCCGGTATAAAATTTCGACGTTATAACCCTGGATAAAAATATCACGGTTCCACGGTTTGATGGTATTGAGATTACTACTCTAAAATGTATTATTTTTAAATGTCTGGGTAAAAACTGGGCTTTTGCAGGTTTCATCAGGTCAAGTTTCATTTTTTAAAGACCATTGTGAATACAATTTTAGACTTTCATATGGTAAAACCTAATAATGTTCAGTAATAACCCATTAAAATTAAAATTCAGTTATTTATTAGCCACATATTTTAAATAATGTATCAAAACATACAAACTCTAGTTATATATGTACAGTTAAAGTCAGAATTATTAGCCCCCCTTTGATTTTTTTTTCTTTTTTAAATATTTCCCAAATTATGTTTAACAGGGCAAGGAAATTTTCACAGCATGTCTGATAATATTCTTTCTACTGGAGAAAGTCTTATTTGTTTTATTTTGGCTAGAATAAAAGCAGTTATTAATTTTTAAACACCATTTTATTTTTAAACTCCAAGTTATTAGCCCCTTTAAGCTAAATTTCTTCGATAGTCTACAGAACAAATTATCGTTATACAATAACTTGCCTAATTACCCTTACCTGCCTAGTTAACCTAATTAACCTAGTTAAACCTTTAAATGTGACTTTAAGCTTTATAAAAATGTCTTGAAAATATCTAGTTAAAATATTATTCACTGTCATCATGGCAAAGATCAAATAAATGAGTTAGAAATGAGTTATTAAATCTATTATGTTTAGAAATGTGTTGAAAAAATCTCTGTTAAAGAGAAATTGGGAAAAAATAAACAGGGGGTCTAATAATTCAGGGGGGCTAATAATTCTGACTTCAACTGTATATATTTTATTAGCATAACCTTACTTTTAAAAAAGACAAATTTTAAAAGCTATAACAAACAAAATTTATGGGCAACATAAGTTTATGCATAAAAACATGGATCAGATTTTAAACAAATGTTATTGTAAGGAATGTAAGGAAGACAATTAAACCATATTGTTAAATAGTTAAATGTTAATTTGTAATGGATTTGTTTGTTGTACTGATTGGCTATAGCTTTACATGGACAATTAGTTAAAATTAAGATCTGTTTAAAAGTATTTAAGACCAACAACAGCATATTTCAGTGAATTTAATACTTTTTAAGGGCTTAAACTTGAACACAATATATTTTATTTTGAGAAACATTTATATAATGTTGGAGCAGTAAATATGTCAGGCTGGATAATGAAAATAAATCATTGACTTCTGCTGTCTTCATTTGTTTCAAAAACACAGATATTTTTACAATTTAAAACGGCATCATTGGATATCTTTTCTACCTGGAGATACTGTTGTCCTAAAAAACTTAAGAACGTAAATAAAAAATCTTACACATACCTTAGGAATGGTATTGCTGAAAATTTTGGCAGTTTTAAATCCTTGACTTTTTAAGTCAATACCTTAAGTTTTTAAGATAATACCTTAAAAACGGTTATCTTAGCTGCCTAGTCTGGAAAACTACTATCAACTATGGGAGATTGACTGTAAGTATCTCAGATATTTTATATTCTAAAGTAAATTATCCATCGTTTTTCTTGAAGTTGTTATTAAAGTCATCCAATATGGTATTCAAGCTAAAACAATTTTAATAATATTATTTTAATTTTGATTTATTATTACTTTGTCAAATTTGTTGTCATGTAAATTCATTTTTTAGTTTGTGAAAGTCAGGGAATTTAACATTTTGCTTAAAGTGGGAACCCTTGTTTTAATGCTTAAAATAAAGTAATAATTTCTTTTCTCCTTAAAGCTTGAAATCACCATCCCCATTCAAAGAATGGACATGAACAGTTAAGACATTCTTCCAAACTTCTCTATTTGTATAATAAGGTGAGTAGATAGACATCACCTATACACGAAATACCTCCAGGTTAACTGTGTTTACATATACTGTAATAACTTTAAAACAATGCAGTAATGTGCATCTTTTGTAAATCTACTTTAATACGATAATTATTGTGAAAAGCGCTATACAAATAAACTTGAGTAAATCATAACAGAGTAATTTATTTATGAGTGAACTATTCCTTTGAAGCCTCAGTGGTGTTCTCCAGGTTAATCATTACCCTCTAATTCATATTAACATAGAAAGTAAGATTCTTCCCTCGCTGTGATCTGAATCCGTCCGTCTGCAAAAGAGCAGTCCTTTTTGACACAAGACATCCAGCCGTAATTACAGTGACACATTGCTACAGCAGATGGGCTCAGTGCGACTGCCAGTATTACACACACACATACACACACACATATCACATTACTCTCTGCCCACTGGAGACAGACAGAGATCACACAAAGATACCTCTATATATGTGCGTGTGTGTGTGTGTGCGTGTGTGTGTGTGTGAGGATGACACACCCCGGTCACGTTACCTCTGCGGTGTCTGGGGCTTCACCTCCTCTTATCCACACTGAGATCCAAACACACACTCCTGAGACTCATGTGTACTGAAGAAACAATGACAGCAATGCAGAAAGGAATTTGAGTAATATCCGTTTGTGCATATACACTGAGATGTCTGTTTGAAGGAGTTTGGTCACCATCATTGGAAAAATGCATTGTATAACGATGGTTTGTTCTGTAGACTATCAAAAAATATAGCTTAAAGAGGCTAATAATTTTGACCTTAAAATGTTTAAAAAAAATTCAAACTGCTTTTATTCTAGCCGGAATTAAACAAATAAGACTTTCTCCAGAAGAAAAAAAATATTATCAAACATACTGCGAACATTTCCTTGCACTGTTAAACATCATTTGGGAAATATTTCAAAAAGAAAAAAATTCAAAGAAGGGCTAATAATCCTGATTTCACATAATTCATTCATTTTCCTTAGGCTTAGTCCCTTATTTATTTGGGGCCACCACAGCAAAATGAAGCACCAACTATTCTGGCATATGTTTTACGCAGAGGGGGTGCTTCCAGCTTTTCAAAAGTAAATGAAATAATTGTGTTTCTTTTTTTTCTTTTTTTTAATTAAATGATTTAAAAATAATAATTCAAGTAACTACCAATAAAATGTAATCAAAACATAAGTATATAAATTAGATTGCAAAATAAAAGTAAAGTACTTATTAGCAAAATGTTTTTAAAACATTAAACTCAATATAAAATTAAAATAGAAAATGAGACAAGTAAATTAAATAAAACAGTAGGCTTTTCAAGAACTTCCCAGCATTAAAAGTAAATGTATCTAAAAACAGCATAATTCAAATTATTACAGCAAAAAGATTGCTGGGTCGCTGGTTCGAGCCTCGGCTCAGTTGGTGTTTCTTTGTGGAGTTTGCATGCTCTCCCTGTGTTCGTGTGGGTTTCCTCCAGGTGCTCAGGTTTCCCCCACAGTCCAAAGACATGTGGTACAGGTCAATTGGGTAAGCTAAATTGTCCATAGTGTATAAGTGTGTGTGTGGACATTTCCCAGATATGGGTTGTGGCTGGAAGGGCATTCCGATGGTTTCCCCCACAGTCCAAAGATTAATTTAGGGGGCTAAGCCGAAAAGAAAATGAATGAATGATTCTGGCATTTAGTAACCATTAAAAGTGTCCAAGAAGATGTTTAAAATTTTTACACAAATTGACCCAGAGACTGTTTAGATTCATGTAACTTATGAGAAGATGCCGGATGTTTACTGTATGATGACCAAAATGACCTTAAACACCCAGCAGGCACAAGACGTCAACATGGCTTTACAATGACGTTGTACCCCAGTGTCGTGGAGACGTTGCATTTTGTTTGAAAATGAAAATCATGTTGACTTCAGAACTCAAGGTCAGGCCAAAGTCCAACCTAAAACCAATCAAATTTCAACGTCTAATGATGTTACAGCTTGACGTTGTGGGAACCTTATTAGTATGACGTCTATCAGACGTTGGATTTTTGTTGCCATAACTGATGAATAAATGTCAGTATGTGATGTCAATATGACTTTGGATTAAGATGTCTCAACGTTGGATTTTGGTCACTTTCCAACCTAAAATCAACCAAATATCAACATCGTCATTGGACATCAAAATAATGTTGTCCTTAGACGCTGACTAGACATTGAATTGTGGTCACCTAACATCACAACCTAAATCTAACCTAATACTAACATCTTATGATGTTGTGTGCCTTCTGTGCAATAACTAAATGCACTACAGAATGTTACTGTCACAGTGTAAAACTAAAAGACACTGTGACTAACAAACACACATCTCATTGCACTTATACATAAAATACATACTTTTAAACATGGACCTTTGTGTTATTTGTATTGTGCATGTGTGTGTTTGAGTAATGTGTATATGTTGTTTTTTTCTGTCAAGATTAGCATTGTGTTTATGTAAAAATTTAACTTTTATGTCAAACAATAGCCCATATCAACACTGAAATAACCACAGACACATTTTCTTTTAAACTTCATTTATTAACCAAACATAGAGAGTTTACATATACTTACCAGTTTCCATTTCTCAGCACCAAACCTGTTTAACTTTCAAACAAAGCCATTTATACAGATTTTTCCCGCCTTCACTTTGGAGCAGCCATTTTCCATGACATCATCAGGGTCACTACCCCCTGGTCGGTAAATAAAAACCACAGTTTTGTTGTTTAAATTTGTATTGGTTATTTGTTGTGTTGTATTTTGAGTTTTGTATGCATATTCATTTACTTGCATTAATTTATACTTCTGTTGAATGTATTTTTATGTATTTTTTTGTCTACATGGTAACCCACTACCAGTAAAATGGTTGAACCCATGGGCGGGGCCAATACAATAAAATGGCCCCAAATATGGTGTGGGTAGTTGTAGGAGAAGGTTGTGTTTGTGGCAGTAGTGGTAACAGATTTTGTTCAGGTCATTTACTTGATTTAGCTGAACAAGCCTGTATATACATTGTTAATATTGAATAGTTTTTTATTATTATTGTTATTTTGTGACTTTCACCTTTTTTGCTGGATTTTTGTTTTCACTTTGTGTAAATAAATCACTCTTCACTTTCACCAGTGGCTTCTGTGACACCTTTTTGCCTCCATCCACCCGGTCAATCGTAACAGTTACGTTTACACAAATCCATAAATTACATGTAAATGTATCAGTTTTTTACAGCATAATACTCACTACTCTTGAGTGTTTTAGAAAGAGCTATTTTTTTACTCATACTTTGAGCAAAATTTACAACAGATACTTTTACTTGAGTATGTTTTTTTCAATCACTGTCCACCACCAACATAGGATAGAGAAGTGTTCATTATTACTTATTTTCCTCTTCATTCAAACTGCCATACCGAATCTAAATTCTGCAAACTGCACAATGTACATACTATTTAAATGGAACAAGTATGGAATATGCATCAGTAAGTTGCTAACATATGCCCACCATATGTTGCATGTTTTATTTAACAGGGTAGCAGAATCCATCAAATTGTTGACAAATGTGGGAGGACACTCAAAAAAATTAATCATGATGGTGTTTATCATCAACCATTTGTACCCTCATTTGAATTAATTAGGTTGATTAATGTATGTTGTCAGATTTATTAAAATCAATCTTAATCTGTTAAAATTGAATAATATTAGATTTAACTACACTAAAATTCATTGGATTAACTAAATTTTGTTAACTAGTTGTAAACAATTTATATGAGCTGAATTAAAACAGGAAATAAATTAGCTAATTTTCAACTTAATTTGTTTGTTTAAACTGAGCCCAAATAAATTCTTTGCTGCCAGGTACCTTCAAAAACAACCAGATGCAAATAGTTCAACTCTATGAGATTGGTTAAAGATGAAACAACACAATTCTTGAGTTTTTTGGGGGGGACAACCTAATTGTTTTATGTTCAATCTACTTAAATTGGTAAAAACTATTAAGTAAATTAATTCATTCATGTTGTGCCAACACATTTTTTACAGTGTAGATTAATTTAGAAGAAGCATTTAATACATATCGGATGTGTTGATATTATTACATAAATCTAGTTCTAATTTGTTACAATTAACTAATATCAATCACATAACGTTTATTAGTTTAATTATGTTTAAAGTATGTAATCCAAATAGATGAAAATATAATATGAAATCACAATACATAAATTTGCTTGTTAAGCCTAATATTTTTTTGAGTGAAGCAACAAAAAAAACTTGCTGATAACACCTTGTTCGTGACACACAAATGAAAAGTAATCAAATGTATAATGCACGTTGCAAAAATAGTACCATGTAGTATGCTAGCATGCTAATCCAATCAGCCATTGTGTAATCATGCAAAAAACAGGGTTAATCCTCATAGCACTGAACCTAATGACTTATGAGCTCGTATGCCTGGATTCCTTACGTCTTTACTGCAGAAAAAGGCAGGGGGAAGAAAAGCTACTAGTACCATATATCCCATGACCTCCATAAGCTGCAAGACATCATGTGAAAGTCATTCCCTCTTGACCCAAATCCCCCATTTATTCACATTGAACAAATACTCCACAGTATTTCACTAAGTGCCGTTACATCAGTGGAAACCACACATGCATTTACAAATCTGTGAATTAGTGGAGTGTATTTATAGATGTACATTACTGGAGGCACACTGTAAAAAAAAAAGCTTGGTTTCACACAGGTCGTTCATGTAGTCCCAACACAAATTAAGTTAATGTAAAAAAGTGGATTGAACTTAAAATAATTAAGTTGTCCTAAAAATCTCCAGAATTGTGTTGTTTGAGCTCATGTTTAATAAGTATTTTGAAAAAGCTGCATTTTTTTTTCTAGTGCAAGTTTGGATCAATAAGACTTTTAAAGAAGATGTTTTAAGCCTATTCTGCTCACCAAGGCAATAGTATCTGGACGCAGGCTTGGATTTGAGAGCTGAGACTGCATATTTCGTACTTGCAATATCAGACACATTGCACTCAATTGAACTAGTGACGTCACTATGAGGGGAAGGGGTGAAGTTAGGTGAAGACTTTAAAAAGCATTGCATGCAGCTCACTTTGCAACTGCACCAAGTCTGCATCCAGACCCCACTCCAACATGGCTGCTTTTATGCAATTAAAAATGCTGTAAAAGTAGTGAAATATGATTATAGTTTGAAATATAATGCTTTTTTGTTAGATGTAGTTTCAAATTAAATTTATTCTCGTGATTCAATGCGGATTTTATTTGTATAAAGAAGTCATTATAGTATGCTGATTGGCTGTTCTGTTATTACTGGCATTCATTCATTTATTTTCTTTTCGAGTTAGTCCCTTTATTAATCTGGGGTCGCCACAGCGGAATGAACCGGCAATTTTTCCAGCACATGTTTTACACAGCGGAGGCCCTTCCAGCTGCAACCCATCACTGGGAAACACCCATAAACCCTCATTCACACACATACACTATGACAATTTAGCTTACCCAGTTTACCTATAAAACATGAGTTTGGACTGTGGGGGAAACTGGAGCACCCTGAGGAAATCCACGCGAACATGGGAAGAACATTCAAACTCCACACAGAAATGCCAACTGACCCAGCCGAGGCTCGAACCAGCGACCTTCTTGCTGTGAGGCGGCAGCGTCATTAATAGTGATTCTTAATTATATATATTGTCCACACTGTAAAAAATAGCTTACTGCCTTAATTGTTTCATAAGTAAGTAATGTTTATATAGTTTATTTATCATGTATGGCAATACACTCAAAGCGCTTCACAACTATGAAGGGAAGGTCTCTCCACACCACCACCAGTGTGCAGCATCCACTTGGATGATGCGACGGCAGACACAGGACATCCGTGCAAGTGCACTCACCAAACACAAGCTATTGGTGGAGTCGAGAGATAGTGATGGAGCAAATTCGGTGGATGGGGATGATTGGGAGTAAAGGCTGATGGATAGAATTTGGCCAGGACACTGGGGTTACACCCCTACTCTTTGCCAAAAGTGCCAAGGGATTTTTAATAACCAGAGAGCCAGGAGCTTGGTTTAACATCTCATCCAAAAGACGGCACTCACTGACAGTATACTGTCCGCTTTACTTTAATAGAGCATTAGATCTCACAAAGACAGGTTAAGCTGCCTGTGCTGGCCTTACTAACATTACTTCCAACAGCAACCTAGTTTTCCCATGTGGTCTCCCATCTAGGCCCTGACCAGTCTCAGTCCTGATAAGCTTCAGTTAGTAAGCAGTCTTAGGCTGCAGGGTGATATAAATGTGGCTGTTTAGTTGAATCAAATCACCTTTTTTAGTCATCTCAACTTAGATCAATCAAACTGACTAAAAATATTTTTAAGTTAAACTTTGTATGACAAAAAAATTAGTTGAAATCTGATTAACTGATTTAAATAAGATAAAGCATCATAAAAATGTTGTGGTCTTGACTTTTTGTCCATACAGTTTTTACAGTGTAGATTTTTCCTTTGTTAGTTTGTGCAAAGAGGGGCTAGCCCAGTAAAGTGTCTGCACTCTTTGGATAAGTGATTCATCAGAATAAACAACAAAAATCAGTGTAAGGCACTCGAAAAATGTGGAAAAATATTAAAAAGCCTAATTGACATTGCTATTCCTTAAAACGATGCCTACAAGTTCCAGCAAACAACTGCCTTCATCAATATTCCCCTGATGAAGGCAATTGTTTGCTGAAATGCATTTTTAAGGAATAGCCATGTAAATAAAAGCTTTTTGATATTTTTCCACATTTTTCGAGTGCCTTGAACTGATTTTTGCTTTTTATACTGTGATACATTTACAAAACATTCAAAATGGGTTTATTTGAAATAAAATATTTTATTTAACATAAAAAGTGTTTAATTTCCACTCAAACTATTTGTCTCCTTTTGAATGTTACTGTACACTCTAAAAAAATATATGACAGTCATGACTACTTTTTTTTTTTTTTTTTACTTATTTTAATTAGTTGATGACTAGTTAAGATGACTAAAACAGTTAGTTTGATTCAACTTAAAATAATTAAAGCAGCAAGAATTTGTTTAGTTTATCACATTTTCTACAACAAACAATGATTAATCAAAACATGAAGCAGCCCAGCAGATTTTAATCCTAATAATAATAATAATAATAATAATAATAATAATAGTAATAATGACAACAATAATTATAATAATAATAATAATAATTATTATTATTATTATTATTATTATTATATTGACTTCTGAAAGATCATGAGATTAGCAGATTATGATATTATAATGATTTCTGAAGGATCATGTTATCTTGACTATAGACTTGAGTAATTGTGCTAAAAATGCAGCTTTATATCACAGGAATGAATTAAATGTTAAACTAAATGTAAAAAAATGGTTATTTTAAACTGATAACATCTCACAATTGTACAGTGTTTACTATACAGTGTTTAGCATATATGAGTACACCCCTCACAAATCTCTCATTTAGATGAATGTTTTCTATAGGATGCTTTACAATATTGTATTTGTGCATATACATTAGTTTTGTCAGTACTGAAGCCAAATCTGGAGCTAATCAAACAAAATGACTTACAATAATGGTTCAAAAATTAGTAGCCCAAACATTTTCAAAAATAGGAAAAATCAAGCAAAGCAAAAAATACAATTTGGTTGAAATTTTGTGGTTTGTAATTTTATTTTCCAATATTTTGCATGAATTTAATTGTATTATCTTTCCATTTCTAAAGATGTTCTGTGACTGAAATATTATTTTAATAAATATATCTGTTTAATAAATCTGTTTTGTTAAAATACACCAACATATTACCCATATTCACTGAAAAATTGTTACAAATATTTATTTTCAAAACGGGGTATTACTCATTTATGCTGAGCACTGTATTTTTAATTAAATATACATGCGACCTTGGCAAGCAAAATAGACTTATTTAAAAAAAAATAAAACATAATAAAAATCTAACCAATTCCAGATTTTTGACCAGTAGCACATTTCAATTGAAAGCTTCGACCTTCAAGGCGCATTAATATGCATTTGCATGAAGCTTCACAAATCATTAAATGCATTTCACTCTCCATCAATGCAAATTGAAACATCTCTAAATGGCTTTTTAACAGATCAGTGCTACAAATCAATGCTTCTCCCTGTAAGTCACAAGAAGCTCCTGAATGTGGAGTGTTTGTGCCGGTGGTGATGTTGCACCAGCGTGTCACTGATATGCCTCTGTTAATTAGCTGCTCTGTGTTTCAAGGGTGTGTGGGTGAGTAGAAATTGGTTTGAAATGAGACCTACGCCTTCATGATGGCTCTGGAGCTTTCGGGGTCTGTGAAAACTAATCCAGCCTTCTGGAAACTCATTTAACCCAATGACTTGAGAGCGGCTGATGATGAGGAGTTTATGCTCTGGCACACGTGTCTGTCATTGAACACCAGTCAATCTGAGCTCACGATAATACTTGCGACAATACCTGTGACGCACACTGACATTTCCGACTGTAGGGTGAATAAAACAGATATCTTTATGTATGAATAGACAGACAGACAGACAGACAGACAGACAGACAGACAGACAGACAGATAGACAGATAGACAGATAGACAGATAGATAGATAGATAGATAGATAGATAGATAGATAGATAGATAGATTCATTCTTTTTTTTTTAGCTTAGCCCCCCCAGGGGTCACCACAGCGGAATGAACCGGCAACTTATCTAGCATATATTTTACACAGCGAATGCCTTTTCAGCTGCAACCCAGTTCTGGGAAACATCTATACACACATACTTTACGGCCACTTTAGTTTATTTAATTTACCTCTACCTGCATGTTGGACTGTGGGGGAAACCGAAGCTTTGATCAGGCCAACAAAAGTTCTACAGTGGGACAAGTCACAATAAAGTTCAATGATGGTTATGTATGGTTACGCTCTGATGAGCAACTTGTTTACCATCGTAAGGCACCAGGGTAAGCCAGTGGAAAAAAAGTTTGATAATTTGGGCACTGCTCTGCTGTGAAACCATCAGTTTGTCTATCCTGCGCATAAATCTGAATTGTGCTACTGACTTAACACATCAAGTACATACTCACACTAGGAAAAATTGCCTTAAACCATGCTGAAGCGCGGATGTCCCCCTTCCCTTCACCCCAACAGCCTTCACTCACACTGCATTTTGCCTTCCGAACCTGAGAATGCTTATGTCATCGATGATGTGACTGTTTAGTTTTGCAGAAAAGAAACACTCTCGCTCAGCACAGTGGAAATAGCTTTAGTTATATCACTTTGCATTATTTTTAATTCTTTGGGATGCAGTGACATGCAGTCAAATATTTTGCTGAACAGATCCCCCACTTTTGACGCTCATAAGTTATCATAAAAGTCCTCGTGCTGCACATATTAGGAGGTTTGCTGAATGTGCATGCAGTGAGGGGTTTGTACTGTATCTTTAATAAACTATGATAGTTCGTGTTCATTGAAAAGTAAGAATGATTAATAAGTCCATATAATACGGAGCACTCACGCTTGTCAAATGATCTGGGAAACGCACTCGAGCTCAGTTCAGATAGTCTAGTGTGAGTGCACTCTTAGAGACAGTGGTGTTGCCTGGCGGAAGTGTCACTTCAGACATTATTCAGGAATGGCATGACAAAACTAAATCTAGTCTTCATATTTTCATGTGTATATAGTAGTGCTTGTTGTAAACCATATATTTTGTGCACCTCACTATTTTCAAGAAAAAAATGTATTAACCTTCCTCTCCTATTATAAACATGCGCTGTTTTAAAACCATTTTAAACTCATTCTTGAGGTGCAGATGATCACAGAGAGTTGGAACAGATCTTTTACTCTTAGCTTCTTTGCAAATCCTGTTTTGTGGATGTTTACATGCGTTACTATGTAAACATGATAATAATCCTGTCAATCAATTTGGTAAAACCCCACTCCTATGTCTCGTTGATGTGGGCCTCTAAATCACTGACATTGGGATCCTATTTTAAAGGTTCACGAAACCCTTGAGTAATTTTTGTAAAGATTTGTGTGTTGAGAATCAGTTAAGACAATGTTAGCACTTGTTAGCTTTAATTGTGGGAAAAACTGGATAATTTTGTGCTTTTGTCAGCTAATTTCACCTCCGGGTTTAAAATGAATTTTGGGGCAGGATTAAAATTGGCAACGTAGTGCAAAACAGCAAGTGCAAAGATGACGCGTCGGTTTCTCATTATTATTATTTATAGCTGAGTTTTCTTATCCTATGAGAAGAGCCTGCTTCTTAATTATTCATGACTGCGCGTGCTCCCCGAAGGCAAGGCAGACCTGCCAGTGCAAAGCTGTGAGATCCTACCTTAATGACTGGATGAAACCGCATCCACAGACCCATGGCGCACAGTATTTAGCCGTTCATGCAGTGTGTTTGTTTCGATGATCCACGCGGTTTGTAGCATGTTTTTCCCCGCAATCCTGTCAGGGCCGATACAGCAGGAAGCTGTTTGTGTGCAGCCAGCATTTTTGTGGGGAGAGCAGTATGAGAATTGGAGAATGGCAGACTTTGTCTTTTATCAGGAGTTCACATTTAGCCACATCGCCGTGCTGCTGTGTTTGCCTAAATTGCCTTATTTCTTTGCATTTTAACTTTGTAAACTATAAAATCATGGGTCTCCTCATGGTTTGTGTCTCATTTTTTGAGCTAACTGACAACAATTGTTCTCTCCCCTCCTTCTCCCCTGCTCTGCTGGCCACGCCCACTCCTATTAAAATATATATATATATTTATTATATTAACCGCACCTAAAAAGATTGGTGGACACAACGTTTTCTGCCAACGTTTTCATACCCAAATCTATTCGTGAATTGATTTTGGAGATTGCAGCTCAGCGATCATTCTCAATGTTCAGTTGTGGCCTGCATTACTTTTTAATGTATTTGATTGCCAAAAAGGTGTCAAAAAGTTTAACTGGTGCTATAAAATCAATCTGCTGCAGCTGACACCATTGCTGTTTTGTTAATCCAAACACACCAATCCTATGAAAATAAAAATCATTGAAAGGCTGATGGTTTTTCTTTTACATGCTGTTGCTTACTATTAACTACTATTTGTATAATCTCTGTGTTAAAATATGGTAATTTTAATAGTTTAATAAAATTTATTTAACTTTTAGAAATCATCAAGGGACCCCCTGTCATTATCCTGTGACCCCCCCAGGGGTCCTGCCCCCCACTTTGGTAACCACTGCTTCAAAGAATAATTACAAATCTACAAGCCAGTAGTATTTTATGCGCATGTTTTTGCACTTAACCCCCTCTGTAAAGTTTGGGGAGAAAGTTGGTGTCTCAGTCAAACACGCATCTGTTCGATGTGCTTTCCCAAAAAATAATGTCAGCGGCAGCTCCGTCTTACAACCTACAGGACATAAATTTGCTTTCAACTTCTTGGTGCTAGATATTACAGGACATCCTCAGGGGTATTATATCGTGTTTTGGGGTACATTGTGTCAGAGGGTGCTAAACTTAAGGAAAAGCAAGTGCAGTCTCAGTTGAAGCTGTAATAATAGCATATCCACAAAACAGATCTGGCATATGCTCCAGCACATACTTGTGTTTGCACTCTGGAAAGCATCAAAGGACAGATGGACTCATACACAGATGAACTCCAAATCCACCCAAAGTTAGACAGTATTTTTCTGTACCAGATAGCAGCTGCGGCTTTCTGGATCATGTCCCTTAATCTTAAGAGTGTACTGATTGTATGATGGGATGAATCCAACAAAGAGGAGCATTCATGTGGAGAGGAAGCTGTCGAGCAGGCTACAGTGCTGTCTGTAGAGCCGTACTCCAGTACTTGAGTTTTACCAGCTCCTCTCCGAGCCCTGGCTCACACCCAGAGACTCTGGCAACTTAAACAAGACACCACAGCCTGTGTAATACAATATCAACTAATAATCCAGGCCCTAGATATCCATTATCCACAATACCAGCAGCCAGTCTGTGATTCTATACAAAACAGCTACTTTTATTTCAGCAAACAGTCAAGGCGAGGTGTGTTTCTCAACCAGCGCTAAACTGTATTTTTCTTTTCTTATAGCTTACAGTTTATTATGCAATAACCAGTTTAGTGAACAAATACACACCCTATGATGTATTTAGAAAGAAATTACATGTGAGAATTGACCTTAGATAACATTGATTGGTTTTTAAGTCCTAGTTTGTTATTAAGTTACATGTACTCTGGAGATGCACTTTGGACTCATTGAAGAGTGAAGTGGAAGCTTTTAGCAGAATACTCTTTGAGTCTAGGATGACTGTGGTTGCAGCCTTGCTGAAGATGGCAAATGTGATTAAAGTATTTATTGGGTCAAACACAACTGCCTTGACACCACAATTAGTAAATCCATTATTTGCTGTTAATGGGAAAAAATATATGGGTTACACTTTACAATTAGGTTCATTTGTTAATGTTAAGTAATGCATTTACTAACATGAACAAACAATGAACAATACATTTACTACAGTATTTATTTATGTTAATAAACGTTAGTTAATGAAAATACAGTTGTTCAATGTTACTTCATGCTAACTCATGTGCATTAACTAATGTTAACAAGCATGGACTTGAATGTTAATAATGCATTAGTAAATATTCAATTATGATTAATAAATGCTGTACAAGTGTTGTTCATGGTTAGTTCATGTTAGTTCGTGCATTAACTAATGAACCCTATTGTAAAGTGTTACCAATATATGTATAGGAAAAATGTTTTTGTGCAACCATGCGCCTTTACATGCAGTAGCCCAAAGTGGTAGGAGTTGTTGAGCAATTTCTTGAAAACATAAGTTCACAAAAACAAGGGTGGGAACTCTTTTGAGCTTGCAAGCTAACATCTAGAACACCCAGAACATCTTAGTAATAGTTAAGCAACACCTCAGCAGTACAATAACAGCAATACAGAACAACAGCTGCATTACAATACTTTGAAGGCTGCCCACACCAACGCAATTGCCCATCCATGCCTTAGTAACCACCAACAACAACATACCAATGTGATTAATAAAAAAACATTTAAAAGAATACCTTGAAAATTGTGTTGCAAGATGCTGGTAACCACCCACAACATACTATTCTTGTAATAGTACAACAACCTTTTAAAACTAAGCAACTGCCTGGTAACATCTTAGCAACCACCTACAACAACTTTAGCAACCGTATAGCTACATCCTGCCACCTAACACCCTATTAATAGTGTAGCAATCTTTATAACAACCAAGCAACTATCCAGCCAAAACCTTGGCACCTACATTTAGTTGTTTTAAAAGGCTATTACAGGATTACTAGGGTAATGTATGTGATGTCCTGGGTGTTGCTATGGAGCACCACATACATTACTCTAGCAAAACTGTAATAGCCTTTTAAAACAACTAGGACTCTATCCAGCAACGGTTTGGTAATAATTTACCCTGCCAATATGGTTAAGAATACATTGGCAAACTGCATATCAACACCATGGAAACTAGTTGTGAACCTACACTGGTCTCGTGGTTTCAGTGCATCACAGTGCATTGACGATGCTTTCCATTCACAGTTTTATTTTTTCTTCACAGCAGCAATTCTTGTATTAAAATGTAAAAATATATACTATTTGTAGTCCAATTTTGTCCTTTAATACAAACAGTCAGATATATAAACTTTACCTTTAAACAACAAGAGCATTTATAGCAAATAAACAAATACAAATATTCTGTTTGCTTTCTGAGCCTTGTCTACTAAGTTCTTACACCCCTTTGATAGGTCACACTCTCAACAGAAAGGGCTGCGATTGGCTCTTACGCGCTGATGCTCTTTACAGATGAGTGACACTGATAAACGGCAGCGGCGATCACAGGTGATCTATGATAGACACGGTGGAGAAAACTCTGCAGACACGCGCTCGTGTCAGTATCCATGAGTATCGCTGTAACAGCCAAGAGGAGAGGAAAAGTCACGCCAGCAGGTCAAATGGGCACAGTGAGAGAGAGAAATGGAGTTTACTTTCATTCTCTCAATCGCAGTGAAACAGGGGCTTCTGCTGTAAGTGTCAGTGAAAGACTGTCCAGCAAACCCACAGTTTCTGCGTTTTTAGTAGTTGGAGCGTTGTAGATACTCGTGCTCGCCTCCTTTGCCATAGTAAGCTACGGCGACATAGCGCATATGAGATAAATGACGTCAGTACATATTAACCGGTTATGATTATTACTGAACCGATACCGAATTGTCGGCATCTGCAATCGTGGTGCACTGAAGAAACAATACATTTTGACACCCCTATTGGAGACCACTAATAGTCTACTAATAGTGTATCAACATTTAATATAACTAAGCAGCATCCACATTGGCATCCACATCCCCCTTTCAGTAAGGTGACAACCATTTTAGAATTCCTTGATAACTTAATAGCAACACGGGTGGCACAGTGGGTAGCTTTGTGTGGAGTTTGTATGTTCTCCCCGTGTTGGCCGGGGTTTCCTCCGGGTGCTCCGGTTTCCCTCACAGTCCAAAGACATGCGGTACAGGTGAACTGAATATCCGAACTAATTCTCTCATGAATTAAGGCTGAAAACTCAAAGACGTCGCGCTGTACCGGCCTGTACAGACAGCCAATCTCCATGCTGGAATTTACACAATGATCTCATTACCTTGACGTAGCTTTAACCTGGAATAACAAATTTGCTCAAAACAATGCAAAAACAACCAATTTTCACTTGTTAGTGCGATATATGTGTCCTAATTTTGTTTTTAGCAACGTGGGACACATATATCACTGTCAACATCTCAAAAAAATGTGTTTTGGTGTTTCGTGACCCTTTAAACTTCATTGGAGCATGAGAAAATCTCATTTAAATATTTGAAAGACATTGAGTCACAAAATTGAAAATTATTTCTCATAAAATTGCATTGTTTTTGAAGGCATTTCATTCAATCACATTTCTGTTTACACTATAAAAGCAATCCAATCTAATGAGTGTTTGATTATCTCCGGAAGTGACCAAAGTGAACAAAACTCACACCTAAATTTAAAGTAGTCCATTTGTGGTTGGTTTGACAAAATACCATTGTGATTCCAAATGTATAAAAGCCCTAATATCGATGTTTGCTAACGTTTTTATTTACAAGCACAATTTATTTATTTAAATATGATAAAAAAGCAACACAATGTCTTTAACTTAAAAAAAAAAAATCAAGTTCAGCACATAAAGTTCAGCTCAACACTGGTTTTCATCAAGATGGCAGTTTCTTCTTGTGGCGCCAGAACTCCCATCCTGTTCCCCCAATAATGGAAGTCTATCTAACAGAAAGCTGTGATAAGCACTGAAAGGCTTCCTGCTGGCGAAAATACAAACCTGATAATAAAGCAGATACAACACTTGAACATGCACCACATAAAATACTTAAAATCATAGAGACAATTTGTTTTGGGCACCAGTCAAACTCTTGAAGGACAGCAGATGATTTGTAATGTGTGAGATTTGCATATAACCTGCAGTAAATCACACACCTCAAACACAGATCACTGACCTGCAGCACACTGACATCTCTGTCCTTTCAGCTTCACTGCTGCAATGCCATTATTTACACAGTTGTGTACCAAAACTGACAGTTTGAACAGCTGAAATTAAAAGTGATGAGGTCAACGGGATGCCTTTGAAAATACCTAACAAATACCAAGCATTGTTTGTTAAAACACACTAATGCAAAATTGGGTCAGGGCATTTAATCTTTAACTTACACTAAGAAGCCATTATACTACTTATAGTAATGCAAACGATTTCTCAATAATGTAAAAAAATAGTATTTCACTGTCATTTTGATTAAATTAAAGCAGCTTTGAGCATTTCGAAAACATTTGAATAAATTTGCAGACTTGAACTGCAGTGTATATTTAAAAGCAAATGATATATACCAATAACCTGCTGTTTTTGTTTTATTTATTATACTGTTTTTGGTTTTAATTTTAGAGACTTGAAAAAAACACTCTAATAGGCTCATTTTTACAACTTTCCTAGACTTAAACAGTTGAGCTTTACCATTTTCTGACCAAAGCACATTTAGCATAGATTTGCATATATATATATATATATATATATATATATATATATATATATATATATATATATATATATATATATATATATATATATATACCTGCCAACCATTTTTCTCCCGTATTTCAGATCCATCTCGATCTCCTGCCACCCTCCAGTTTCGTTTTTTCTCCCGGAAAACTCCTGTAATTTCACCCAGTCTGTAACGGCTCGTCCACACAGGGATGCTTTTTGCTTGCGTTTTCCGTCGACGTTTAAGCCTCGTGACTAAATGAAGGGCACCAATGTGATTGTGCACACCATTGCGCAAAACGGCAGGTATAAAAGCATCGTTATTAAAGAAACACCTCATGCTCATTTTTATTTTTTATAATTCTTTGTTTATTGGTTTTAATGAACATACAAACATAGACAAAAAAGGACATAGGCAAGAGTATCAGTAGACAAGTATAGCAGCAGAAGTCAGAGGGTAAAAAATCTGCAATTAAATAAATAAACAATAATATTAAATAAATTAACATATTGTAGCGAGGCAGAGGGAAAACACAAACACCGTAGATAATGTTACAAACAATGCCCCGGAGGGTGCCTTTATTTACAAGTGATATTGGGGTGAAAGAGTGCTCTTCTTAAAGGTGCGTGCTCAAGTGCTCCGGGGAGATGGTGAAGGCTGGTGAGAAGTAGAGTGTTGGATCGGTCACGAGCTGGACTCGGCTGTGGGAGAGACAGAGAGAGACAAGCGTTAGCGCAGGGAGTCATGTCAAATGAAGCTCACTTCCTTCTGTGTGGGGCTGGCTTATATCTCTCCCTGGCTGATGAGGTCCAGCTGTGAGCGATCCGAGGTTGATGAGAGATCCAGCTGGTGTGGATTTGTGCCCAGGGCGACGTGGTATTACATGGCTCGCTACATTCCCCCCCCCTTAGCGTCGTCCTGGTCCTGGGTGTCCTGCGAAGGAAGAGCAGTGTATTGAGAGGGGGGGTAGAATGTTTCGACAGACCTGCCCATCCTGACCAGAGCCGTGAGAGTCCGTCTGCGTTTCCGTGGGAGGCCCCGGCTCGATGTTGTACGTCGAAGTTGAAATCCTGGAGCGACAGGAACCACCTGGTGACCCGAGCGTTGTTGTTCTTCGCTGTCGCCATCCATTGTAGCGGGGCGTGGTCGGTCACCAGAGTGAATTTCCTGCCAAGGAGATAGTACCTTAGCTCCAGGATTGCCCACTTGATCGCCAGGGCCTCCTTCTCCACCGTTGCGTAGCGGGTCTCTGCGGGGGTCAGCTTCCGACTCACGTACATTATGGGATGTTCTTCATCGCCGTGGACCTGGGAGAGGACCGCGCCCAGGCCCGAGTCGGAAGCATCCGTCTGTAGAATGAAGGGGCAGCCGAAGTCAGGTGCGTGCAGTACCGGTGAGGACGTGAGGGACTTCTTTAGGGCTCGGAACGCATCGTCGGCTTCCTTGGTCCATCTTATCCTCTCCGGCTGCCCCTTTCTGGTCAGGTCTGTCAAAGGGCTGGCTATGGATGAGAAGTTAGGTATGAAACATCTATAGTAGCCCGCTAACCCCAGAAATGCACGTACCTGGGTCTTTGTGGTGGGTTGTGGAGTTTCCTGTAGTGCCTTGACCTTGTTTTGCTGTGGCTGTATGAGACCTCGTCCAATGTGGAACCCGAGGTATCTGGCTTCGGCTAGACCCAGGTGGCATTTCTTGGGATTAGCTGTGAGCCCAGCCCGTCGAAGATCTAAGAGCACCCTCCGTAACCGGGATAGGTGTTCTTCCCATGACTCTGAGTGGACGATGAGGTCGTCCAGGTAGGCTGCTGCATATGGCTGGTGGGGCCTCAGCAGGATGTCCATCATTCTTTGGAATGTGGCTGGGGCCCCGTGGAGCCCGAAGGGAAGAACCCGGTATTGCCAGTGCCCACCGGGTGTGGAGAAGGCGGTTTTCTCCTTGGCGTCTTCACTGAGTGGTAACTGCCAGTAGCCTTTGGTGAGGTCGATGGTGGAGATAAATCGGGCTCCACCCAGCCTATCCAGCAGCTCGTCCACCCGAGGCATGGGGTATCCGTCGAACTTGGAGATCTCATTGAGTTTCCTGAAGTCGTTGCAGAAACGGAGGGTGCCATCGGGTTTGGGGACCATCACTATTGGGCTGGACCACGGGCTACGGGATGGTTCGATGATGCCTAACCTTCTCATCTTCTGGATCTCCTCGTCGATAGCCAGCCTGCGAGCCTCTGGAACTCGATAAGGCCTTTGCCGGACGATGGTGCCAGGAGGAGTGATAATGTTGTGTTGGATGATGGAGGTTCGGCCCGGTTTCTCCGAGAACACATCCTTGAACTGACCAACCAAGGCTTGCAGCTCCGCCTTCTGATTTGGTGAGAGTTTCTCACCAATGTGGACAACGGGAAGAGTTTCTTCAGCGAAGGCAACGAGATGACCTGGAGCTGCAACCCACTTCTTCATAAGATTTATGTGGTAGAGTTGTTCTTCCCGTCTTCGTCCCGGCTGACGGACTCGATAATTTACCGGCCCTACCCTTTCTACCACGGTGTATGGTCCCTTCCAGGATGCGAGGAACTTCGACGTTGTGGTAGGTATGAGTATCATCACCTTGTCCCCTGGGTGGAACTCTCTGGGTTGGGCGGGCCGGTTATACAATCTCTGCTGGGCGCGCTGGGCTTCGGTCAGGTGTTGTTTGACGATGGGCATGATTTTGTCGATGCGTTCTCTCATGTCCCGTACGTGTTCAATCACCGACCGCTGGGGGGCTGGTTCCTGTTCCCAGGCTTGACGAGCCACATCCAATAGGCCTCGGGGTTGGCGGCCAAACAGCAGTTCGAAGGGGGTAAAATCCTGTGGAGGCCTGGGGGACTTCCCTGATACCGAATAACACGTACGGGATCATGAGGTCCCAGTCGCGCCCGTCCTCTGCCACCACCCGTCGGAGCATCTGCTTCAGAGTCTTGTTAAAGCGCTCGACAAGGCCGTCCGTCTGTGGATGATATACAGAGGTTTTTAGCTGTTTTACCTTGAGTAGGTGACAGAGGTCTGCCATCAACCGGGACATGAAGGGGGTGCCCTGGTCGGTCAGTATCTCCGTTGGGATTCCCACTCGACTGCATAGCAGAAACAGCTCCTTCGCGATGGCCGATGATGTGGCTTTCCTCAGGGGAATCGCTTCAGGGTATCTGGTGGCATAATCGAGGATAACAAGGATGTGCTCATGTCCCCGGGCCGACTTCGGCAAAGGCCCTACCAAGTCCATACCAATTCGGGTGAAGGGCACATCGATGATGGGTAGTGGTATTAGAGGGCTGGGGGGTGGTCGTTGGGGAGACGTTCTCTGGCAGATGTCACATGCCTGGCAATACCTCTTTACTTCCCCGTCTAGCCCCGGCCAATGGAAACGGTCGCGGATCCTTTTCACCGTGTTGGCCGCTCCCAGATGTCCAGCCATCGGGTGGGTATGTGCCAGTTCTAAGACCGTCTCCCTCTTGATCCTCGGGACGACCAATAGTGTCTTCTTTTCCCCCCGCCTCTCTGCGACACAGTACAGCAGACCATTTTCCACAATAAAATGTGGGAGGGGGTGAGGGCTGGGAAGTCGCTCATTACCTTCGATGATCCGTACTTGTGGCCAGCAGTGTTTGAGCGTTTCATCTTCCCTTTGTGCTCTACCAAAATCGCCTCCTGCGGTTATCTGTTGAAACAGATCAAAGTATAGATTAGCAGATATAGATGACTCACCCCCTCTGTCGCTCTCGGTGGTCATCAGCGCTGGTTTGCGGTCCCGATGAGCCCGTGGCTTGTTCTTCTTCTTTGAACGAGCCGATGGAGCGTGGTGGTGAGTTAGGAGTTCGTCGAACCCCGGCCAGTCTCTGCCCAGTAAGAGGGACACAGGAAGATCTGGAACAACCCCGACTTCGATTCGCCAGCTACCTGGTTTCGCCGCGATGGTCACTCTTCGGGCGGGTACGTGGCGGGTATCACCATGTACACATGTGATCGGAATTCGCCCTTTGCTTTCATGATGATATTTTAAAATTTTCGGGTGAACTAGAGTGATGGCGCTTCCTGTGTCTAAAGTGGCCGTTTGTGTTTTTCCCTCTAGCTGGACTTTATGGGTGGGAGCTTCGGGAGGGATATTGCGGTGAACCGCGCACCCTGCTGTCCAGGCCGGGGTCGAGTGCGTCGTCGGCTCGGTGGGCATCGGCTCGTCCATCGGGCTGGGGACCGCTGGTCTGCCGCCTGGTCGCGCTGTGCCCTCCACCGGTCGCCAAGGTGCACTTACCCTCCGGGGTGGCAGAGCCGCTCTCTCCCCATTATCTCGGGCGATGTGAGCTTCAGCCAGCTCGATCGCCTCCACCAGGGTGGCCAGTGACTCAGGATTTCGCATGCTGGTGAGTGTTCGCAAACGTCGGGGTAACGCACGCATCATCTTCTCGATGATCACCTTCTCAGCGACCTGGACCGCCGAGGGATCTCCTCCCAATAACCATAGCCTTCCCAGGCGAGAAAGTTGAGCTGCTTGAGTTCTCACTGGTTGCTTCTCGTCGTAAGACCACTGGGAAAACTGTTGGGCTGCGCTGATTGTGGATAGCCCCATTCTGGCTAATATTTCCTTTTTTAACGCTTTGTAATCTTCATTTTTAGGTGTCTCTAGTGAAAAATATGCTCGTTGCGCTTCTCCTGTGAGAAACGGAGCCAACATTCTCGCCCAGTTTTCTTTTAGCCAGCCTTCTCTCTCGGCAATAACCTCAAAGGTATGTAAATAAGCGTCAATATCATCCAGGTCGCTGAGTTTAGTGAGATGATGATGCGCACTCACTTCGGGAGTCGGATGGTGTCTGGCCGCCTGGCGGAGCTGCTGTTCCAGTCGATCCTGTCTGGCTGTAAGCTGCTCAGAGATGGAATTCTGTTTACTGGAGATCTCCGCTAGGTGGAGCAGTACCTCTTCCAAAGACATGGCGACGGGATGTTGACAGCCGAGCAAGAGGAAGCGTGGGAGAGAGAGAGAGCGGATGCCTGTCTGTAACAAACACAGAGAAAAATTCAGCGGTTATTTTCTACTTAATGGTGAGTGTTTCTTCTGAATTTTTCCCTCTGCAATGCCCGCATTCTCCACCAGTTGTAGCGAGGCAGAGGGAAAACACAAACACCGTAGATAATGTTACAAACAATGCCCCGGAGGGTGCCTTTATTTACAAGTGATATTGGGGTGAAAGAGTGCTCTTCTTAAAGGTGCGTGCTCAAGTGCTCCGGGGAGATGGTGAAGGCTGGTGAGAAGTAGAGTGTTGGATCGGTCACGAGCTGGACTCGGCTGTGGGAGAGACAGAGAGAGACAAGCGTTAGCGCAGGGAGTCATGTCAAATGAAGCTCACTTCCTTCTGTGTGGGGCTGGCTTATATCTCTCCCTGGCTGATGAGGTCCAGCTGTGAGCGATCCGAGGTTGATGAGAGATCCAGCTGGTGTGGATTTGTGCCCAGGGCGACGTGGTATTACATGGCTCGCTACAATATAAACAGAAAACAAAAGTCATAATACACAAATAAAGTTATGTTGTGATTAGGGCCACACATATTATAAAAATACATCAGAAGTGTTCATAGAGTCAGAGGTTTATTAGAGGCATCCATATTTTTTGAAAGGCATGCAATTTGTATAACCAAGTAGTATGTATATTTTTCCTAGAGCATTGTTTCATACAAGAGTTGTATGTACAGTTCGAATGTTGGAGGTCTTTGTTGGTTCCAGTTGAACAAAATGCATTTTTTTGCTTGATAGGAGATGATGCCGTGTCTCTTCATAGAAGTAGGATCAAGTGTCTTGTTCTGTTCTGTACCAAAGAGGTTTAGTGCTGGTGTGTTGTCCGATGGAATTTGCTAAGCTTTGGCTGTGAAGTCCTGTACTGCTTTCCAGAAGTTTTAGCTTTTTGCATTCCCAAAAAAACATGCATGATTGATGCTGAATAGGTTTTACATCTGTGACACCTGGATGATACATTAGTGTACATTTTTACATTTACATTTAGTCATTAAGCAGGCGCTTTTGTCCAAAGCGACTTACAAATGAGGACAAAGAAGCAATTTACACAACTAAAAGAGCAACAATGAATAAGTGCTGTAGGAAAGTTTCAAGTATGTAAAGAAAGTGTAAGAAGCAAAACAGTAGTAATTTTATTATTTATTTATTTGTTTATTTTTTTGTAGTAGTTAGTGGTGGAGCCAGAGAGGGAATTGCAGCTTAGTAAGGAAAGTGAAGGCTAAATAGTTGAGTTTTTAGTCGTTTCTTGAAGACAGCGAGTGACCCTGCCGTTCTGATGCAGTTAGGGAGTTCATTCCACCAACTGGGCAGATTGAACGCGAGAGTTCGGAAAAGTGATTTCTTCCCTCTATGGGATGGAAGCACGAGGCAACGTTCATTCACAGAACGCAAGTTTCTGGAGGGCACATAAATCTGCAGAAGTAAGAGCAGATAAGAAGGAGCAAAGCCAGAAATCGCTTTGTAAGCAAACATCAGAGCTTTGAATTTGATACGAGCAGAAACTGGCAGCCAGTGCAAACGAATGAGTAGCGGAGTGACATGTGCTCTTTTAGGTTGATTAAAGACTACTCGTGCTGCTGCGTTCTGAAGCATCTGAAGAGGTTTGAGAACGCAGCAGCACGAGTGGTCTTTAATGAACCTAAAAGAGCACATGTCACTCCGCTACTCATCCGTTTGCACTTGCTGCTAGTTGCTGCTCACATCAAATTAGTGGCATTTTGCTCAAACGAAGTGGGGTCAGATACATTATATGCATAAATTTATAATTTTGTTCAATTATTCTAATATTGGAAATGGGAATTAGAGTATTCTGTCATATAGTCTCCCATTGATCATCATTAAAATCAAATTCCAAATCTCTTTGCCACACGTTTTTAAATTATCCCAGTGAAGAGTTGTAATATTCTAATTGTACAGAATATATCTCAGAGATCTTTTCTTTTAAAGATTCAGAATTCAGCAAAATCTCCTCTACATTGGAGAGCTTTAGGGATAGTTGACCTCTCTTTTCATGACTAATTATCAAATGGCGAGTTTGCAGATATTTATAAAACTCCTGTTTTGGTATCTTGAACTCTTGCCTTAAGTCAGTGAAGGATTAAAGGGTACCCAATCTCATTTTTTTGTTTTGATGCAGCGTGTCAAAAACCTTCTCCACCAATCAGATTGGAACTTTTGTACAAGTGCATGGAGCTGCTGAAGTGAAGTGATGAACAGTAATAATTTCTTCATCGCTAGAGCTGGAACAGCCACCTGAACCATCCATGACAACAAGCATGTCAACTTTTTGTCTTCTTCTTCTGTGTTACAAGCGGGTGTCAGAAGCTTAAAGTTGTGTAGCGCCATCTAACGCCAATGATTTATTTTGCATACTCTTCTGCTCAACTACAGTCAAAATCAATTGGATTGAATCTGGAAAAACGTCTCGAAAAATGCTAAGGATAAACGCATACGAAAAGCGTACCGCTGTGTTTAAGCCTTAACACTCCAACACTTGCTAACTGTTGTAGTGCATCTGATCGCAGCGGCCGCCCGAAACCAGGTCTATAGTACAGTTACTAACATCACAGTACTGTTAATAACCCGGTTCTCAACAGTGTTATTTAGACACCTCACCCCTGAGTTTCAGCATTTTGCAACCATTTACCTGATCTCGGGGTCTGGCGGTAGCACTTTTAGCTTAGCTTAGCATAGATCATTGACTCTGATTAGAGCATTAGCATCTCAAAATGTAAATAAAAAAAGATTCTAATCTAAGCTAAATGTGCTTCTGTCAGACCTAGAGATAAGATAAATGGATTTAGAATTGGTAAATCTAAACAGTTTACATCTATAAGAGTTAAAAAGTCTTTCTGAAATCTGCTCTCTAGAGTTTTTAGACTTTTATTAAGGTTGATGGTAGGGCTGGACAATATATGGTTTCAGCATCGATATCGCAATGTTGATGTCCGCAATAGTCATATCGCAGGGAGGAGCAGACTTAACCAAAAAGCAAGGTAAGCAGCCGGTTAGGGCCCTGTGGAATTAGGGGGCCCCAACTGATGGCAAGAAGCCTATATTAATCCTATATATCCTTAATTCTTTTTAAAACATGCACATGCGCGGGTTGTGATCGTTGCACTTAAATAAAAGACACTACTGCCAGCCAGTGTAGCCAACTTTGCGACGCCCCTAGTGCCAAATAAAAAACAACTAGCGAATGTTTTTAGGTGTAACTGGAGATTTTTAGAGACTCATGTTTTCGTACCGTTCCTAATGTTACTTATCGCAACGAGTGAATGATGCTGTTGGTCTCTCGCCCAGAGTACTCAAAAGCGGCACAGTGCCACACGTGTCACACCTGCAGTACAGAGAGCGTGAGGTATTTCCCTGGTACAGTCAAACTGATCTGCGTCTCTTGTTTTAATTTGAATAATTTAGATGGACCGTTTATTATTTTCTTGCTGTTGTTCACAATCACAGAAATTTCAGTGACACCAGTCTGTCAACGATCAGAGTAGAGGTAGGTAGAGTGTGCTAGAGGGAGAATTTTGAGAACATTTTTCTTCTTTGCAATTTTCAGGGTCATGCTCGAAATCTTTGCACATGCCCCAGAAGTGGTGAAAATTAACGTTTGTTAAAGGTTTCAGAAGTGGGTGTGGCAAAATGGCTCGACAGCGCCACCCATGCACATTTGACGGACTGGCCCCCGAGCTACATTTTACACACACAAGCGAAATCTCAAACCCAACAGGAAGTCGAATATTTTTAACTTCTTCTACCGAAAAAGTGCCGTTTTCACCATTTCCTGGCATCGTACTTTAACAAACTCCTCCTAGGGATTTATCCGATCAACACAAAAATTGGCTTTTTATCATCTAAAGGCCTAGGCGAGGTTAAATGGCAAAGATCTAGAGTTTTTATCTAAGGTCGTGTCCGTGGCGACCTCACAAACTTTGATGCTTCGCTCAGGCATGCATTATTTGATCTGCCTCAAAATCCACACGTTTGATAACAATCCTGACCTGAACATATTTACATGCCAATATCCAGTTAGTTTTAGCGCCACCTGCTGGCAATTGGAAATTACTTATAAAGCCTGATTTATATTTCTGTGTCAAGTGACCGGCGTAACCCACGGCTCTGTTGGTCTGCATTAACACTTCCGAAACACTAGTTGGCAGTAAGGTGTAAATATTCCTCTGTGTCGAGTTTCTTCGCTGCTTTTTTGCTTTTCCTGAACACTTCCGGGATGTACAAGTGGCTCAAACTCGCTCATTTTGAGGCAGAAACCGGCGGACGTGCAGCAACTTTAACTGTGAGGTAAACACAAAACAAAACTTTCCATCCGGAGCTCCTTCACGGGACTCCACACTTGTAAACAATCGCTACATTAGGTTCGCGCCATTCGCGCGGCTCTTGGACCCGCCACGACTCATCAGCGCTACCAAGCAGACCAATCACAGAGCTTGCGCTACGCGTTGTTGCAACGTGTAGTTACATTTTTTGAGAGGTGCAGGTCAGTGACGGCGACGGCCACGGCGAAGGGTTATGTGTCATCCCCATAGCATACGTTGGTGTTTGACGCAGAAGTATAAATCAGCCTTAACTCAGCCACACAATGTCCGATCTGGCTGAAAATTAACGTTCAATGAGATTGTTTTCCTGAAAACATCTACATGCCAGCACTGAGTCACAGTCAAAGCGCCACCGGCTGACAGAAGGAAGTTTGGCATAAATCTGTGATTTTTCTCAAGTTTTTTATTTTTTTATTTTTATCAGCTTAAATTATTATTGTACATTGTGCTTTGTCATCCTAAGGCCACAAGGCAGCAGTGAGCTCGGGTTCGAGATCCCTTTCATCACTGCTTGCAGCTTTAATTTAGTTTGTATCTTTGCTGTTCTGCATTTAATCAATGCTCGTGAATAGTTTAGTATATTTTATACAGATGCACTTTCCTACAAAATCATACCAGACAATATAAAATGATGCATTCTTACCATATTGAGCCATTTATTTCATCTGGTAACAATATAGTCAATGTCACAATATGTATCACAGAAGAAAATGTATATTGCGATGTCATTTTTTCGAATATTGTGCAGCCCTAGTTGGTGGGTTTAACAGGCACGCTAATCATTTTTTATTGAGATCTATAAAATTAGTTCATAATATACTGAAAATAATATACTGAAATACATAATATACTGAAATAGTACACATGGCTGAGCGTATTTTGAACAACGTTCGCATTTCTGCAGTACAAAAACTCGCATGCAACCTTAAGGTGTTAACTTTGCAGTTTTGGACAGTGTTGACAGATATAGCTGAGTTTTTCCAGCCCAAAAACAGTCCAAAACCTGCCCAGAATATTAGATCAATATTTTATTCAATTTGAAATCTGAATTAACCAAGTTACTTTAACTGTCATAACTTTTAACCATATGGCAACCAACACCAGCAGTCACAGAATATAACTGGATCACATTGAAACACTGACCTCTCTCACCCACACACTGCACTTAATGTTGTGTAGATTACACTACCTATTAGAGTATGTACTTTCGAGATGGGATATATATTCATCCCATCTGGCGTTTTAAACTCTTTTGAACATAATTAGGTGCTGCTTGTCAATCAGACAACACTTCTGTGTTTGTTCTTGCTGTCAATTGCGTAAAAAAGATTATCGATAAAAGTGTCATGATAAACCGCTGTGAGTTTAACTGCAGGCGCAGTGTGATGCATGTACACGCGAAGGGAATTTGGATTTTGATACAGCTTTCCTTCTCCTCTTGCAAGTTGGCCCACGTGGTTTGCGATATGCACTGGTTATTACTAACTGAATGGAGTAGCAGCAAACAGCTGTTTTGTGAAATAAGTTGCATGTTAAATTTACGTGTCAAAACCACCCAAATTTTGTCAACCCGCGAATGCCATTTTTTACCCACACAATCATATTCAAAACCGCCCAATTTGGCAACAATGTTTTTGGATCTCTTTTAAAATGGTGTCATGTCAGTTATCCAACATAAACAACATGCTAAATGTACATAAAACACACTTATTAAAACACAGTTATTAACCAAAGCAAACACTCTTTTTATATTGCTTGATAAAGCTTTAATTTATCTGTAATGACACAGTTTCCAGCTGTGGATTACGCATTCAGCATCAAGAGTACAATATAGAACATCTACAAAATTACACAAAAGATTCAAAACCAGAAGTCTGTCCAGCCATACTTTTACACTGCCCACAACCAAACATATCTTCATAGGCAAAAATAAACAAAATAAAGTGTACAACTTGATGATAAATTAAGCCTTAGGAAGCAGTGCATCTAATGGTTATCAACCAAACTTCATAAATAAACTGTACAGAAACTCTAAAAAAAAATAATAATAATGATAAAAGCTCTTGTATTTGCTTTTTTTGTCGACATATACAGCACATAAAATAAAAGTGGTGGATCACTACTAGACTTTATTTTATTTTCCTCAACTCTGGTGACCATATGGCAAACGTAGCAGAAGTTTCTCTTGGTCGCTTTGTTCAACATCGAGTCCAGTGATAAAGAATGATTATTTATAGTGAAATGCAGTGATATTTAAATCAAAACACAGGGTGTGACACATAAGACTCAAACTGCCTCAAATGCTTGAGAAAAAACCCATATATTTTCAGATCCTGCAGGCCAAAGCAGTTAATGTACACTAAACGTCACCATTTCTTGATTATTTTGTTTACAGAGATTTTTGTTTAGGCAAATGGCAGCTGGTACGCAGGTTGGCAAGTGCAGAACAGCCATATATCGTGCACATGGCACCAAACGGGTCATCAGCATTTCGCAACAAAAGGTATATCTGACAAACAAACAACTGTACACTAATGGAAAATAAAGTCCAGTTCCCCACACGACGTTACGATAATACAATCCTTGAAGAATTGTCATATCAAAAAGGCCATTACAGCATATTTCCGCATACACACACCCACACACTCTCTCTCACAGCCACACAAACAAGGAAAAGTCTAAACATTTACAGTGGTGGTAGACTTTTCGTATGAGGTGACTTTTTTGACACAGATTTCTGTTTTCACATGTATAAAATAAGAACCAGCAGATATGGTTGAAAGTCAAGAGAGGAACTTGAATAGTTGCAGAAAGTTCCAGCTTTTCCCCTTCCCAAATTAAAATGTCAAGGTTGGTGTTTCCAATGTGACTGACAGACATTTATAAAAACGACCGTTAGTCACGTTCATGCAAAGTTACATTCGGTTCTGCCAATGTTGCAGAACTACAACACATTGGGCCTTCATTCAAGAGCTGGATCAATCTGATAGTCAATTTGTGGAGACATTATTTAGCTAAAACAAGAACTGAATTATGCAAGATTGGTTTAGCAAAATGATCTAATTCAATTTACGCAACTGTCATTGGAATAGATTAACTGTCTTGTATCAGATGGTACTGAACAATTCATGAAACCATTCTCAGCCAAAGTTGTAAATGATAGCAGAACAGTGTTACAAAATGGCAAACAAATTGCGCAAGAATTGATTTGTAAAATGTTTTTGTATTAATTCAGCTAAATCTACACAAGAACAATTCTGAGAAATGAGCCAATTCTGTGGTCAATTTGCTTGCATTTGCTTGCATTAACTGGCACACCAAACTTAACATTTCATAAAATGATTTTACCTAAATTGTCAATAGGCCAATGTACAGATAAATGGTTTGACGAATCAAATTTTAAAATTTATGGCAAATTATGACTGAATAGTTTTATATTTCAGTTCTATGCAGCAATTTATCCAACTATCAGCAGAATTCATATAGCTAGTCTTGCGTAAACTGCCACACCAAACTCAAGTCATAAAACCATTTTCATCTGAAACCTAATATTTCATAAAACAATTAATAATTGCAAAAAAAAAAAATTTAAAAATTTACTATTAAATTTAATGTGAAATTTAATGTGTGTAAGTTTGGTTTCACAAAAAATTAAGCAGCAATTCCTGCAAGAGTTTGTGAACTAATTCTTAAAACTTGCGTTAGTTGACAAACCTATCTGATTTCTAACGATTTTATCTAAATCATAACCAAATTCGATCAATATACAGAAGAAAGGGTTTTACGCACAATTTAATTTAATGTGATAAATCACACTAATGGTTTGGTGCAATTATTCAGTCCCGCAAGTGTTAACAAAATAATTCTTAAAACTTGCATTAATTGCCAAGCCACCCTGGATGATCCATAAAACCATTCTTATCAAAACGGTTACTGTAATTTAAACAATTTTTAACCCCAATTTATATTTGGAAAATATATTTTGTTACATGATTACATTTGATGCAACCATTTACACAAGAATGGCTTTGCGAAGCAATTCCAGGTATCAGCTTTGAATGATTTCACAAATTGTCTGTTCATGTTTGGTGAATGAGGCCCTCTGGTCGTATGAGGTATAGCTAATGCAAAACGGTCAACAAAAAATGAAATGTTTTATACCATAACTGGGTAAAGAAATGGGTTTGGAAGCTTGCTTTGGATTCACAGTCTGATATTTTACTTCAATAGCATGTATTATGATTATTGCTAATTGATTATGTTAATACTTTAACTCAATGCTACAAACAAACGACATCCATTTCGTGGCCTCATGCACAAAACACAAGTTTATTTCCAATAGTAAGCCCAAAAGTCAGATGTGATCAAATTAGAAGAAATCAACACCAAAAAAACATTAACAATGGAGGGTTTGGCATTGGGTTAAAACAGTGTACTTCATAAATGGCAGCTGTTGGGACTATAAAGACATACGTACTGTACTTCACTTGTGTTTGTTTTTGAATAAGAGTTGAACTACCCAAGTGAATTGTGTAAAAACAATACTGCCAGTGCTGACACGGGTACTTAATGATCAGCTCAAGAAGGCGGGCAAGAGAGACTCAAAAAAATGAGGAAAATGCAGAAGAAGCGGTTTAACGACAAGTGCTGGCAGTAGAAAACAGAAACTAGCAGTTCCTCGAACATCAACAACAAAAAAAAGGAATACAGAGAAGAATGTCAATTGTTTCGTGAATACTGTTTGACTGATGGCAAAGTTGGATTATGTAAATGGGGAAATTGAGAAGCCAAAAAGCACATGGTGTGACTGTGAGGTCTGAAATGTTTCAGAGCGTAAACATAGCACTTTCTAAAATCATTTTGTGCTTTAACTCAAAAAAACTGAGTGTATATAAAGAAAACTTCACAAACTCTTCATGACAAGCAGAAATTGGTTCTGAAATGGTGTCGGATGAAATGTTTGGACAATTTGGAGGTAAGCATTTATATATATCCAGTCAAACTTTTGCAGGAAAATACTGACAGAGCTTCTTAAACAAGCAGCAGCATGGAGGAAATGTTTAAGCAGACCCTGAACCTGGTACAAAAGCAACCAGTACAGAGAATGAATGAATGAATGAATGAATGAAGCAGGGGAGATGACGAAGGCCTTGGAGAAAAGCAAAACTATAACAATAAAAACGTTCACTCTTCAAATGGCACTACATTTCATAAGATATGAGATTAAATCTGCAGGTATCACAACGAGGTTTAACCTAGGCCTTGAATACTGCAGGGTGGCTGCAAAAACTGTGCAAGCATATACAAGTGTTGCGTCGTTTTCTGGATAGATCCACAGTATCCATATACAAAGCTCTGCCAAAATTCCCTATGCATCACCTCAGAAGATATTGCTGTCCGGTAAACATAAAATGGACCTGAGGGGATCCGTTTTTGAGCATTCAGAGGTCCAAAAATGTATAAAATATGGCAAGAGTGCTGTATGTTCAGAGCAACACTGTGATAAGCATGTGATCCATTCATACGCAAGTGACTTCTACACCCCACTATATCATTTAAAAACTGTACCATTCATCCAAACGTATGATAAAATGGATGTGTTGGACACATATTCAATCACCACTACACATGTTACAAGGACCTAAAAAAAAAAAAAAGGAAAAAAAAAAAAAAGAAAAAAGTCGATATTTTTCATCAGGGTTTTGATGACCACTGAAGTGCCGCCTCATCCTCAAAAGTTCTCTCTTCTTTGCCCCTTAATTAATTTTGGCTCATCTAGAACAAGGTCTCAAATCATCAAGAGACCTCACAGGAAAACAAATAGAAAAAAAAGCACCAAGGACATAAATAATCTATTGAGCTAAAGTCACAGGTTAAAAACTATAAGTTGGAATAAAACCCAAAACAAACAATAAATGTTTGCAGTTCATTTGTCCATCTGCAACCTTGTGGTCTTGCAGTGCATAGTCCTTGGCACACGGTGCCGTTTAAACATCCAGGATTTCCTCTGCTGTACCTCCGCAACGCAAGCGGTAACGTCCGGCCCTCCAGCTAATGGTGGGATCCCAAAGAGCAGACAGGAAAATCTGAATAGTCATGGACTCCCTGATGAACCAGGCCACTGCGTAGTCCAGCTTGGAGAAGGATGGAGGGCCGCCCTGTTGGGAAAGAGTTTAGTAAGACACAAATTAGAGAAACTAACAAATGACTAACGAATGGAGCAATTTCAAAAATATTGCTGTGATAGAACAACTTGTAAAGACCAACTGATCACTGGATTACACATTTTTTTTGGACATATTAAAAGCAAAATGCACAGCAAGTTATTTTCAGGTTGTCATAACTATTTTCAATTTCATAAGGTGTCTATTACAGCAGCGATAATGTAATCAAAGTAAAATATATCTAATCATTCATTTAGTTTAAGGGTAAAACCAGATGAAAGGCTATTTTAAATGCAAGCGCCATCAGGAGTGGTTTAATGCAGTGCTTCTTGTTCACAAAAGATTTTTTTTGGGAAAGACTGGAAACTGTTAGCCACTGAAATCCATAAGAAAATGAAAACTACTATGGAAGTCAATCTGTTTCCAATAGAGCTGCACAATATATTGTTTCAGCATCGATATCGCAATGTGCTAATCTACAATAGTCACATCCCAAGACCTGCAGTGTTAAGTTAAGAGAGTGGGAGATTTAGAGTGGAAGATTTTCATTTGGATGCGTTTTCAAGCGAATATAAACCAAGTTATTATTATTTTTTACATTCAGGGTTTTCCCCCTTAGTTTATAGGAAGTAGAGAGTATGGACAGGAAACCATGGGTAGCAGAGAGAGATAACGATCAGCATTGGATTTCGTACTAACCACTACGCCATTGACGCCGACTTTAAAGCAAAGAAATTCTGAAGCTTAGATTTAACAAAAAATACCTGTATTTAATCATTTTTGGTAACACTTTATCATAACTACACACTATGAACCATTTCATAAGCATTAGCAAATATTGAATTCATTATTTGTTAAGCACTAACTTTTACATTAATAATGCTCCATTCTTGATTTATAAGCACGTTTAATGTACTTAATAAACATTTTTTTTTATATTTTGTTAATGATTGTTAATGATGAGAATCATTTTTCATCATTAAATTAAGTATTGGATTATTTACAAACTAGTTATTTAAGCATAGTTGGTGGTTTTTGCAAAATTAGAATGTGTAAGTAAATGATTAATAAACTATTCAAATTAACATTTAGAATTCATATTATTCAGGCACATACTAATAGTTAATTTGTATGTCAATAAATGCTTTAATAACTCAACTTAATCCAGTTAATCTAAAGTAAGAACAATTTAAGCTTTATAAATCCCTTGTAAATGACAGTTAATACAAATTCAATAAAATGAAACTTAAATACAAATGGTTTGTAAATAATGCAATACTTAATTTAGTAATGAAATGAATGTCACAAATTATGAAAGTACAATTATTAAGCACATTATAAATGTGCTTATGAGTCAAGATTTGTAGCTGCAGTTATGCTCACTTCTGTTTATAAATGTAGAGGTAATGCTTAACAAATAATTAATTCACTATATGCTCATGCTTTATAATAACTACAGACTATGAATCATTTATTAAGTGTTACAAATTTTAAATAAATACAAAGGTGCTATTTTACATTTGATTATTATACAATTTCTGTTTTTCAATGTTGTTAGACTCTACAGAAAACCATTAAGAAACAATTAAATGATAGCTTTGTTCAATTGTTTTCATTTATGCTTTCAAATTTTTATTATGTTTTGTGCAGATGTACAAGTTTTTTTTCCAAGTAGAGCAATTTAGGTAATATTTTGTGAAATTATGATAATGCAATATATATTGCAGAAAAACAAAATATCGCAATGTCAGTTTTTTTCCAATATTATGCAGTCCTAGTTTCTAACATTATTAAAAATATAATTTTTTTGTGTTCAACAAAAAAAGGCACTCAATCGGGTTTGGAACAAGTGGAGGTAGAGTAAATGATGACAATTTCCATTTTTGGGTGAACCATTTCTTTAAGGTTAACCAAAAATTAAAATTGTGGTTTTATACAAGAATGGAGCCTAAAGTAATATGTAGACAAATCACCCTTCACATTTCATGATTCAACAAACTCAATGTGAACACATTCAAATCAGTGAAAACAAACGTCAGCAATGACAACACTGGTACCAAACTGATCCCACAAAACCTGACAAACAAGTCAGCTGGATGTTGTGTCTTGAACATAAAAAACAGTTTTCCTAGGAATTTGAGAAAAGCCAAAGCTGGGACATCAAGGTCTATTTATGTTTTAATGTTAATTCAAATAACGAGAGATTTCTGAAAAGAATAAGGTAAACACTGGCTTGATTTTATGCTTTTGAAATAAAAATAGTTGCTTTTTTTATACCAGAAACATGTTCTGTGCAGACAATGACTAGATTATTATTAAATTATTAATATTAATTAAAAAAAAAAAAAAAAGACAGTTCGGATTAGAAGTGCCAGAAGTAATTGACTTGCTTTTTCTAAAATCACCAAGAACCACCATTTCGATCCCACTTTATATTAAGTGGCCTTAACTAATATGTACTTACACAGGAATAAATAGTTTGTTACAATGTACTATTGTGTACAATGTACTATTACTTATTGTGTAAATACATGTATTTATTGTGTACTTATGTTTGATTAAATACCTGTATGTAATTACATCTGTAACTTATTTTCTGTAATTACATTTGTAAATACACTGCTGACCATCTGTTACACCTTAACCCACCCTTAAACCTACCCATATCACCAAACCTGTCCCTAACCCAACCCTTATCCAAACTCAAACGCACCACAAGTGCTCTAAAATACTTTATGAACACATATGTATTTATTTTTTGATGTAAGTACATAGTAGTTAAGGACACTTAATATAAAGTGGGACCACCATTTCAGCTAAAATTCATTAAAGTCCATGTAAACTGGACGTTACTGAGACTTTCATTTCAGTATGTTGATGTACTTCCAACTGAAACAGAATATCGAATAGGGGGCGGGGCTTTATTTTTGCGCATCATTCTTTCATAGCATATTAACAGTAAGGGGCGTAGGTAAGAAAATCAATTCACAGTTGCTATAGAAGCCCTCAGGTTGATGGCAACAGAAGAACCGCCACTACAAACGCCAAAGCAAATTGGCAGAATTTGATTAAAGATTACCAAAACAAAGATATTTCAGTGAATTAACTTGCATGGAATAATTACGCAGCTTAAAAATAATAATGTGAGCTAACAAAATAAACATAGTAAATTGATTACACAGAAGAAAAATGTTAGCTACATTTTTGAAGGCCTGAGGGCAGGTGAATTAACAACAAATGTAAATTTTGGGGTGAATAACCTTGTGGGCTTTGCGGAAACAAGTTAAAAAAAACTCAAATTATGGAAAGGCAATATTGATTTGACGCCAACAAGGAACCAAAGTTTCTTCAGTAAATTTATATTTCTGAGAGGAATAATGTTAGGAATTTAAACCCAGAAAAAATAGTCTGAGGCTTTACAAAAGTGGCTGTTTTATACCATAATGGAGCCACATTTTCTGCGTATTGATTTTCACACAATCTAGTGTCTCACCTGTACTCCTCTGAGCTGGATATAATCTGAAATGAACCAGGCGAGGCAGTGGCACAGGAAAAACACCATGATGTCCCAGCGGAACACATGATGAGCAGCCCAGCCGATGATAAGACTCGCCACAAAGCACTCCGAGATGGGCTCGATGATGGTGCCTGGCAGCATGTTGATTCTCAGCTTGGCCCATCTATTAACAGCGGACAACAGAAGACGTTTCTGAGAAGCTCAGATGTATTTTTCCCACCACAAAATGGGAAATGGATCCATCCTTACATAACAGCATAATGACTTTCAGCCGGATGACATATTCTGATAAATAGACCAAATGCATCAAGATATGATTCTTACTATGCTGCAATTAAAAAAAATATCAATCTATGATGCGATCAGAAAATTGCAAACCACAACAAATAACCCAGTCTCATCACTATGCCGGAGGTGGCCCTAACAGGAAAACAGATTAGTTTCACTTGCAAACACAAAAAAATCTAATTGAACAACTGCTGTACCTGATCATGCGAGACTGGAATTGTGCGATGGAGTATGAGCCTGAATTCTGCATGGCTACCTGCGTCGCCATGGAAAATTTCCATCCTCTGAAAGAGAAACACCACATCAGTGAACTAGGAAATAAAGGACATTTTAGCTGAGACTATTGATATACAGTTGAAGTCAGAATTATTAGCCCCCTGTATAATTTCCCCCTTAATTACTGTTTAACGCAAAGAAGATAAACACATTTCTAAACATAGGTTTTAATAGCTCGTTACAAATAACTGATTTCTTTTATCTTCGCCATGATGACAGTAAATATTTAAAAAGATATTTTTTCAAGACACTTCTTTAGTTTGAAGTGACATTTACAGGCTTAATTAGGAAAGTCATTGTATAATAATGGTTTGGTCTGCAGACAATTGAAAACAATATTGCTTTGGGGGGAACATTTTGACAGTTCATTATTCGTAGGGCTGTCAGTTTAACGTGTAAATATATAGACTTCTATTTGTTTCCGGTCATAGGGTATATAACAGGGGCTCATAATTTGACCATAAACTTTTATAACTTTTATTCTAGCCAAAATAAAATAAATAAGACTTTCTTCAGAAGAAAATATATTATAGGAAATACTGTGAAAAAATCCTTGTTAAACCTCATTTGAGAAATATTTAAAAATATAAAAATAAATATATTAGTATAATATTTAATTGTAAACTTATATATTATTATACATTTTTGACCTCAACTGTATACGTTAAAAAAGAAGATTACATTAACAATATCAATCTGAATCCACATTAAAACTCAACATTGGTTGTCATTCACTCGCCCTTGTGTTGTTCCACATCCATATGACCTTCAGATGTTCCTTTCCACAATTAAAGTAGTATAGGGAAACCAGATTGTCAAGCTATATAAAGCCTTATTAATCTACCATTGATTTGAATTTCATTATTGTTCTGCATATCCACATTAAGGCAGTAAATTAGGTAAAGATAGAAATTTAAATCATTTAAAAATTGCTATAACCGAATATAGAGTGAAGCTATAGATTAGAGAACAAACCACAATTTCCGTAATTTCAAGGTCACTGCTTTAAAAGAGTAAAAGAGCAGTTAAAATGGCTTATTTCATGAGTTCAATCAATTTTGAGGCATGGTATTGATATTTGATAGTCTTTGAAATCTAGAACACAAGTTTCAGTTTATTAGTCACACAGCTCAGATATATTCAGGCCACTTTTTAAAGTATTTCAGTTTTTTATTAATTATTTTTGTTGAAAAAGAGCAACCTGAACATTCTGCTAAACATCTCTTTTTGTGTTTCACAAATTAAATACGGTCATAGAATTTTGGAACAGTGAGTTAAAAAAATGTACTTATTTCTTTAAAAAGCTAATGTAATTGTTCATTCATTATCACGCTCTGTTCTCAGACAGAGGAATATAAAAACAATGATCTGACTGAATCAGTATTATACAGATGAGTAATGAGTCTGGCAAACCTGTCTGCGATGGCCTTGGCCATGAAGTAATCTTCAGCGATGTACTGAGCAAAAGCAATCAGGCCGCCGGCTTGGTCCAGGATGTCCTTCCTCATGAGACACGACATCCCCGTGACGCACTTGATTCCTGTTACATTGGCGGAGATGTAGGAACGAGGATGTGACGTTCCAAAATAAACCTGCAGGATCCCACATGGGACAAAACTGTTTATTTTTCACATAATTAATCTCTAAAGATTTGATGCACTCAGAATAGCACTACAGATATAAACACTTTGACAGTTCATTATTCGTAGGGCTGTCAGTTTAACATGTAAATATATAGACTTCTATTTGTTTCCGGTCATAGGGTAAACAACTTAAAAAGGCCACTTTTGTCTCATAATCCGATTTGTTTTTAGATAATTTAGTGTTTTACAGTACAGACTTCTTTATCTAGCAATTCAAAGTTTATATCTAGAGATTTTGAGGGGGAAAAATGACAAAAATACAGAAATAATTTCAAGAAATCTTATAAACTTGGAAATGCAAGAAATAAAGTTGCAATTTTATGTCAGAAATGTGTGTAAAATACATGAACTGCAGGAAATAGCACTCAGAATTGCGAAATATGCTGAACTCTTTTAGTTGTGAAAGTTGCAGTTCTAAGAAACATCCGCTCAAATTACAGTAACAATTGTTGGGGGGGGGGGGGGGGGGTAGAAATGATGTCAGAAATGTGAAATAAAACAATTAAACTGCAAGAAATAAAGTCAGAAAATGCAACAAAATTTTAAAAAGCCAATCAACTCACAGTTGCAAGCAATCTCTCTAAACTACTAAGATGTAAACAAGATTTTTCCTCAGGTTTTCTAAAAGTATTTCTAGTCAGCATTGCAAGAACTGTCTTAATTAAGATTTAAAAAATCCATTAGCATGAAATTTAATAGCTAAAGTGTTCATCTCATTCAGTTGTAAAAGTTTGTTGTTCTAAGAAACAAACATCTGCTCAAATTACAGTAACAACTGAGAAAAAAACAAACAGATATGAAGTCAGAAATATGAAGAAAAAAACATGTTAAATGCAAGAGATAAAGTCAGATATTGCAACAAAATTCTAAAAGCCCTTCAACTCACAGTTGCAAGACATCTCTCTAAACTACTTTGGGCCCGTTTCCACTGAGTGGTACAATAGCTTAACGGTATGGTAGGCTTTTATGGTCGTTTCCACTGTCAAAGAGTACCTAAAATCGAACTGTACCATACCACTTTTTGGGTTCCCTTTGCAAAGAGTACCTAGCACAATAAAAGGGTACCAAAAGGTGGAGCAAGACGCACAACTGGACACTATTGGTTTACAGAGATACGTCACTCACTCGTGCAACAAGCCAGAAAATGAAAACAAAGGATAGCCATGGTTAGCCGAAGCTCAAATAAGCCTTGTTATCGTCTTGATGAACAGCCACAAAGCCAAGAAGAAGAGTAGAATCTACCCTGTGCCCCGTACAAGGCCATCTAAAGCGCAAGTGGTTACTCGTTTTCACTCGCCGCATGCCTATATTTAACTTCTTGAGCTGATGATAATAACGTGCGCGTGACTATTGAAGTGCTTCTGACATCTGACCCATCGAGAAAAGGACAAATGCGAGAGTAAGGAGCGAGAAAACAAAGGAGAAGCCGGAAGAAACAAAGGAGCAAATGATTCTTTCAGCAACCTAAAACATGAACAAACTGCCATGTTTAACTATTATCATCACCTTTTGGGTTATTTTAACCTCAGAATAACAGAATTACTTTTTAACAACAGGTTACACGTGCTGGTGAGGTTTGCACAGATTTTAAGCTTTATGTTGCGTGTTGTTTTTGAAACTAAATAAGGACTAAATGTATGCTATGTGTAGTTTTTCTGTAATTGGTAACATATTAGAGACTTTAAGGGTCTGTATGTGTTCATACACTTAAAAAAAATATATTTTACAAAAAATGTCTAAATTGTTTACAGTAAGTTTTTGTCATTTCAAATTATATTCAAAGTGTAGTAAAATGACAAACAATCTCTCTAAATTAACAGTTTGACTTTCATTTTAGGTACTTTATCATTTAAGACAAATTACTGACATTTTTGTTTTTTTATACAGGGAAATTATCATATTATTTATACAGTATTTTTTCTGTTACTTTAAATTATATTCAAAAGTCCATAAAAATTACAATCTGTAAATAACAGCTTGACTGTTATTTTATGTACTATATAATTAATGACAAATTACAGCAATTTTCCTGTTTTATACAAAAAAAGAATGCTGTATTATTTACACTGTGTTTTCCTGTTTTTTAAGTACATTTAAAATTACGTAAAATTAAAATAATAAATTGTAATTAATTGCTCTTTAAAAAAAAATCATAAAAAAGGTCAAATGACTGGCAGCTATGGCTGCCAAACAAAAACCATAAAATTACGGTAAAATTTCTTTGTTGAAATAAAGTGCAAAAAAATAATAAATCTACAAATATTTTCATTAAAATGTTTACAGAAAAACATTATTATTATTTGATTATCATTGATTATTCCGATCAAATCCGTTCAATAAATAAAATCCGCTCACATGCACCTGTTCCGGATTCCGCTGATTACACACACACACACACGCACACACACACACACACACACACACACACACACAGTCGGAGGATCGTTATGAACTGATTACATGGACTGTAAAAGCAGCAGACACATGCACCAATTGCTAAGTCCTGTTATACTGTTACTGTGAACGTTATGACGCTTTTCTCTTTTTTGTCTTGCTTTGATTGTTACATTTTTACTTGGTTTGCTGCCGGGACTGACCATTTGCCTGTTATTTGACCATGACTCTGGATTCCCTGCATTTATCTGTTTGCCCCTGTGTTGACTGTTGCTTGCCTGACCATCTCTGTTTAATAAACCTGCATTTGGATCTTCACTCCTTTATCAGCGTCCCCTTCTCGTTACAGTTCCATTTCTTTTAAGATTTGTAACTGAATCATCCATATAACCTCTACATGTCTTACATTAATACTATTCAATGAAATGTAACAGCTGTAATTTTAAAGTTGTGAGAATTTTAATCAGTTTTATCTCGTTTGTTGTTGTTTTTTTTTCCACTTTTTTGATCCAAAATAAAACTGTTAAATTACGACTATGAGCATGTCTTGGCATTTTATTAAAGGTGTTTAATCGTAATGATTTAGGAAAAATTCTTTGAAATAACATTGTTTTCTCTTGAACTATTAGTGCAGGCACTTTATTGATGGTGTTAGATCGTATTAATCTAGGAAAAAGTCTATAAAATAAGTTTTTCTTTGTAAAACTCTTAGTGTGTAACTTTATTAAAAGGATTTGATCATAATAATCTGGGAAAAGACTGTAAAATAACAGTGTTTTTCTGTAAACATTTGAATGAAAATATCTGTGAATAAATTTTTTTTGCACTTTATTTCAACAAAGAAATTTTACCGTAATTTTATGGTTTTTGTTCGGCAGCCGTAGGTGCCAGTCATTTTACCTTTTTTACGATTTTTTTACAGTGTATATGTTGCATTTAGTTTATATAATCGTAGACCCACCCAAAGGTGACCCATATTAACCCGTACCATACCATACCGTACAACTCAGTTGGAAACCAGCCATAAGATGTAGACTCAAGATTTTTCCTCGAGTTTTCAAAAAATATTTCTCTAAACAAGTCAACGTCGCAAGAACTTGCATACTAAATATACAATATATAACATTCTATCATATTACATGATATCATAGTATATCAAATAGCAACAACAGCAGGGCTGAGCCTGGTCAGTACCTGGATGAGAGACCACATGGGAACACTAGGTTGCTGTTGGAAGTGGTGTTAGAGAGGCCAGCAGGGGGCGCTCAACCTGCGGTCTGTGTGAGTCCTAATGCCCCAGTAAAGTGAAGGGGACACTACACTGTCAGTGGGCGCCGTCTTTCGGATGAGACGTTAAACCGAGGTCCTGACTCTCTGTGGTCATTAAAAATCCCATGGCACTTCTCGTAAAGAGCAGGGGTGTAACCCCGGTGTCCTGGCCAAAGTCCCTCTATAGGCTCTATAGGCTCTTACAATCATGGTCTCCCAATCATCCCTATCCACTGAATTGGCTCTATCACTATCACTGTCTCTACACTCCAATAGCTGGCGCTGTTGTCCTGTGGCAGCCGTCGCATCATCCAAGTGGATGCTGCACACTGGTGGTGGTGTGGAGAGACCCCCCTCATGATTGTAAAGTGCTTTGGGTGTATGGCCATACACAATAAATGTGCTATATAAATACACATTACATTACATTACATTACAAAAACACTGATAAGAGTTGGATACAATCTTTTAGTTTGATTAATAATAAATATTCTAAAAACACCTTTTCAAACATTTCCCTTAAAACATTTCCTGAATAAAAACATTCTCTAATATCATATAAAAATATGTGTCCTATTAAAATGTTTTATCGTCAAAATATTATAGATCGTTCTTTCTTCACCCTTCAATAAATATGAATGAGTAAGTCTTGAGTGTCTAAGCCTCTTCCTGTAATATCTACTTGATTTCTCATCTATCACAATCCAAAAAAAAAAAAAAAAAAACATTAAATTGATCGAGAGACGCTTATTTAAAAATATATATACTTTTTGGGCTCAAATAACTTTTTTAAGAGAAAATGTATTAATAAAGCTTTACTGCCTGCCATTATTGAAGTTAAAGTTTTCAGTAATTTGCCAAAAGAGCTTTAAAATGTAAATAAAAAGTGGAACTCCTCAATATGGTGTCTCATTTCAGCTTTGAAGTCTCTAGTAGCAACAGAGTGCCAGCGTAGCAGTTTTATTACAGTGTGATAGGACAGAACCCAGAAACAATAAAAAGTGACGCATGTTCATGATTGAGCTACTAAAATCTGAAAGAATGTTGTTTAGCGCTCTTCTGACAAAGCATGAAGGTCAAGAGTGAAGGTTTCTGACCTGCTCCAATGTAGCGGCAAATCCTTGTCTGTCTGCCACGTATGGAAGACCATGAACCAGTCCCACCTTCTCCGTCATCTGATTAGCCATATCAGTAAGAGTGTCTGGCTTCACTGTTGAGTAACAGTTCAGGATCAGCACTGACAGCTAATAACAACAAGTTCTGCTTATTTTAATGCTGTATTTTAATTCTATTTCGAAAAATATTCATCCATAAAGAAAACGTTTCAAAGAACAATAAAGTCCATTAATTAAAAAGACATTTTGTCATTATATTATTATGTAAAAATCTTGAAATATACAAATATAATAAATAAATAAATCACCAAACTTACCTCGAATGCCACTGTCACAGATCCAGACGAGCTCGTACCTTGCCCCTTCATAAGCTGGCATGAGGTTATTTATTTTTGGGTTGATGCCAACTTTCTTACCACCTAAAATGAGATTAAGAGAAATCGTGTTAATACTAACTATCTCTATTAAAGCTATAAATGACTGATTAAAATGATTTGCTGTTAACATCATGATTCTGATTGCTGGTTCAGCTTTTTCATTTTACAATTCTGCTCAGTCAAATAATAAATATGAAATTGGGAGTTGTTATAACACAGTGTTATAAAAAAGACTGAAACAAAGTCAGAATTGTGAGAGATTATGGAAAATGTAAGATAGTCAGAATTGTATTAAAACAAAAACTCAAAATAGACAGAAATATAATCAGATTTGTGAAGGATAAAATGAAACCAGCAAATAATTGAGAAAAAAAAAAAAAAAATCACAACTGAAAAAAATATCAGAATTCCAAAGACTATAAACTCGCAATTACAAGAAATACTTACTATACAAAGTAGTAATAGCTACAGTGCATCTGGAAGGTATTCATAGCGCGTCACTTTTTCCACATTTTTTTTTATGCTACAGCCTAATTCCAAAATGGATTTATTTATTTCCTCAAGATTCTACACACAATACCCTGTAATGAAAATGTGAAAAAAGATTTTTGAAATGGTTGCAAAATTGTTATAAAAAACCTGAAAAAAAAAATCACATGTACATCTGTATTCACAGCCTTTGCTCTAAAGCTCTAAATTGAGCACAGGTACATGCTGTTTTCACTGATCATTCTTGAGACGTTTCAGCAGCTTAATCGGAGTTCACCTGAATTCAGTTGATTGGATATGATTTGAAAAGGCATGCACCTGTCTTCATAAGGTCTCAGGGTTGACAGGGCATGCCAAAGCACAAACCAAGCATGAAGAAAAAGGAATTGTCTGTAGACCTCCAAGACAGGATTTTCTCCAGGCAAAAGGCTGGGGAAGGTTGCAGAAAATTTTCTGCTGCTCTGAAAGTTAAAATGAGCACAGTAGCCTCCATCATCCGTAAGTGGAAGAGGTTTGGAACTACCAGGACTCTTCCTAGAGCTGGCCAGCCATCTAAGCTGAATGATCGGGAAAGAAGGGCCTTTGTCAGGGAGGTGATCAATAAACCCATGATTACTCTGTATGAGCTCCAGCATTATTCTGTGGAGAGAGGAGAACCTTACAGAAGAACAACCATCAGTACAGCAATCCAGCAATCAGGCCTGTATGGTAGAGTGGCCAAACAGAAGCATCTCCCAGCCTGGAACTTGCCAAAAGGCATATGAAGGACTCAGACCATAAGACCAAATTCTCTGGTCTGATGAGACTAAAATTTAACTCTTTGGAGTGAATTCCAGGCGTTTAGAGAAAACCAGGCAGCGCTCATCACCAGGCTTATACTATCCCTACAGTGAAGCATGTTGGTGGCAGCATCATGCTATGGGGATATTTTTCAGCAGCAGGAACTGGGAGACTAGTCAGGATAGAGGAAAAGACGAATGCAGCAATGTACAGAGACATCCTGAATGAAAACCTGCTTCAGAGTGCTCTTGACCTCAGCCTGGGGCGACGGTTCATCTTCCAGCAGGACAATGACCCAAAGCACACCTCCAAAATATCAATGGAGTGGCTTCACAACAACTCGGTAAATGTCCTTGAGTGACCCAGCCAGAGCCCAGACCTAAATCCTATTAAACATCTCTGGAGAGATCTGAAAATGGCTGTACACCGTTGCTTCCCATCCAACCAACCTGATAGAGCTTGAGAGGTACAGCAAAGAAGAATGGGCAAAAATTCTTAAAGACAAGTGTGCCAAGTTTGTGGCATCATATTAAAAAAGACTTGAGGCTGTAATTGCTGCCAAAAGTGCATTAACAAAGCATTGAGCTAAGGCCGTGAATTTTTATTTCATGTGATTTTCGTTTTTTTTTTATTTTTTATTTTTATTTGCTACATTCAAAAAAATAATAATTCACATGGTCATTATGTAGTATTGTGTGTAAAATCTTGAGGAAATAAATAAATGTAATAAATTTTGGAATAAGGCAGTGACATAAAAAAATGTGAAAAAAAGTGAAGCGGTATGAATACTTTCCGAATGCACCGTATACCACGGCAGAGATAGATTATGCAAGATAGATTATGAACTTGCAACATGCAAGTGGATAAAAAACACAAAACAGTGAGAAATATAATCGTGATTGGAAGAAATAAACAATCACAAGTAAACAAGATAATTGAGCCTAGGGTTCCCGCCTGGTCAATCAGCATGTAACGGGGTAGTTCTGGAGAGCTCCCACTGGTAAAGGAGGAAAAGGGAAGACGGGGTGGATAATGGAATTCTTCAAAAAACGAAGACAAGGGAGTAAGGTAAGACGGGCTATTTATTATTGGTTTGAAATTATACGATTAGCTTACTAATGATTACAGATGAGCGACCAGCCGTGACCAATCATTTCATGGATGCTACTCTCAAAATAAGTTCGTAAAACTTCACATAATATCAACTCGGATACTAAATTCATAAAATGTTTCTCTTTTTTTTTAAATAATCGTTTTTGTCTCACAATTACGGCTGTCATGATAACTTTTTGTTGTGCGATATTTTGCATGTCAATAAAAGGCACTAAATGATATTGTCATTTAAGACCATTTTATGTGACACTATAATGACAGTCAGTATGACAACATAATAGCATTATAATGCAAGAACGTGGATTTAAGAGCACAGAATATTTAGATACTGAAATCAGATGTTTTTTACATTTATCTAAACAAATAAATAATAATAAAATGTTAACAAAAGAGAGCAAGAAAAGCCAAATTACAGCTACAACAGTGCCTCAACAGGCCATATCTGCAACTAGGTCTATTTTTAATTGTTAAAGGGATTTCTGAGAAAGGAACACCAACATGTTTACCTTGTGGGAGAGGATCTTTCTGTGTGTTTAATGACTGCATATCGTTGGCTCTGTGACGGCACTACACTGGGGCCATGGGAATCAGAATTTTGAACAGCCCTGGTTTAGGTTATCAGTTCTCAGGCTTGTTGTCGTTAAATTAAATTGTTCATATTAGCGAATATCGAACATGAGACTCCCAACAGTGAGATACCTTGGTACGAACCATGCAGTTTTGTCATGTTAAGCAGACAAACACTAAACAATTTAGAGATTTAACTGGCATAAATGTGTTAGTGTTTCCGGTTTATAGTGTACGTTACGTGGGGGCTGTTTACAATTTTTTCAGACAAAAACTGTACTTTTTTTTAAAAAAAGCTGAAAAACACATAAAAATGAAAAGTTTAGTGTAAAAACAAATGACAATGGCAACATACGGGTGAATTAGGGAGGTGTAGATTAAAGGCAGGCACTGACAAACACGCAACAATGTCAGAGTGTGTGTTGTTGCTCAAATGTTTGCAGACGCTTCATCAGCAAAATGTAGATTTACATCACATTACAACCAAAACACATCATACACACTGTACACACTTTGCTAGCTAGCCTCCGTTACACTCTCCCCCCTAAACCTCACTCCCATCCTGGACGAGACACCGCGTGTAACCCACAGGTCTTACTGCACCCAACCCGGTCAGAGCAGGGATCGAACCAACGATTCTTTGTATGGGAGTCTGTTGCTCTAACAAAGAGGCTAAACACCACGGTCTATAGAGTCAATAGCTAGAGCTCCTTTAGAGGTCAGAGGTGGTTTACCTGCATAGCACTTCACTAGCTGGCCTTCATCACACTCACCCCTAAACCTCACTCCCATCCCAGACGAGCCCCATGTGTAACCCACCGGTCCTACTGCATCCAACCCAGTCTGAGCAGAAATCGAACTGGTTATTCTTTGTATGAAAGTCAGTTGCTTGAACAAGGAGGCTAAAGATTAAGCCCTCTAGCTTCTATCACTAGAACAACTTTAGAGGTTAGAAGAGCGGTGTTTACCCACACAGCACTTCGCTAGCTGGATAAATGGTAATCAATCTTTTTGCACTTTAAAACGGTCACAATATTGCAGCACCAAAAAAGATTGTGCTCATTTACATACATCATGTGACATATCATGACAGACCAACTCACAATTCTTACTCTTACATTTTATTCCTCAGAAATGCAAGATTATATCACACAGCGTATAAGAATTGTGATATAAAAGGCTGCATTATGAAAGAAAACATTTCTGCGTGTTTTTTTGTAATGCCCATTTAACATAACTGCTCATCTACCACAAGAACTTCAAAAAGCCTCTTCATAAATAATAAACCAAGACATTCAGCACACTTTCCATCCCCTGATTGGCTGTTATGCTAAACAACTCAGAAAGGTTTAAAACAAAACACCCTCGCAGACGTCGCATGTTTTCTAACATGGCTTCAGGTTGACACAAAGCATCTCTGGCACATCCCTGACTGCGTGTTCTGTAACAGATCTGGCTAAAGGCAGTAGGCCGGATAACAGGACCCACGAGAGACACCCGCCCCAGTCACCAGCTGTTCCTAATGAGCAAGAATCAATATCCATTCCAAGAGCTACATTTGCATATACACAGCTGAGTTGCAGGTCGTCTCGTTCCTCCTTCGA